>NW_027202517.1:0-214893 GCF_024711535.1 Dipodomys merriami | reverse complement strand
CGAAGAGAGGAAGTAAGATGAAAAAGTGAGGAATGGTATCAATTGCAAGAAAAAATTGGAGTAGGATCCAATCAAATTTCTTTTTGATCCTGAAATTATTCAACTTACTACGGTGTGGAGACTACTTTCCAAAAGGCCACCCAGATGAATACTAGGAATGAGGATGAGTATAACCCTCTTCATCGAGAAGCCTAGAGTGGACACTTAGACATTGTCCATGAATTGGTAGCTCAAGGCAGATATTCATGCAATAAATCTGAATGGCTAGACACCCCTGCACAGTGCTTATATGTGGAATAATACCAGAGTGGCTTCTTTCTTACTTCATCATGATGCAAACACCAATCCCCAATCTAAAGGTCTCTTGACCACCTTGCATCTCGCTGCTGGGAATAGAAGTAACAACTATATGCTGTATCTCTTTCTGTTGAACCATTATATCAAACCAGGTCTGAAGAACAACTTGGAAGAAACTGCATTTGGTATTTCCAAAAGGATAAGTAAGTATTACTACCTCTTTGAAGTTGTGGAAGACTGTACAGATTGTTCTCCTAAGTTGTAATCGTTTGGTTAATTTTCTTAAATTTCAAAAATGCCAGTCCATCCTTTGTGTCCCTACAATTTTTTTCACAAAACAAAGCAACAGCAATATCCTACTTTAAAAATTCATGGATTCCCAGGTGTTCTTCCAAGTGAATTGCCTGACTTTGATGTCAAAATGTATTCAAGAGTTGTTTGTATACATCTATAATAATTTCTGCAGAGTTTGTGATTTTTTTAAATCAGAAATAATTTTAACATCTCTTGAAATGAATAGTATAGAAACTAAAGATGTTCATGGTGCTTTTCTGAAAAAAGTATATCTATGTTTGTATAATATCCATAATCTATTTAATTCGCTCCTAGATATAATACTTTGAATTCTACATTGTTATATAATGTATATGTTTATTAATAAATGTGTCCTTTCAAATTGCATTCCATATAGAAAAAGTTTAAGATTCCTTTTTTTCCTAGGTCCTTGTCTTATTTTATTTCTTTGGGATAAAATGGCAATGTTAACTAATTTCAAGTTTTGTAACGATTATGATATGTAAAGGCCTTTCTCAGGTGAAGATTTAATATACTGATGTCAAACTAACCTTCAATTCTATGAATTACTTGTATTGTTACACTTGTATTTTTGTAATCAACTTTTTAATAACTGTTTTTCATTTCTTGCATTTGAAGAATGAAAAATATGGGATATTTCACGAATTTATGTATCATCCTTCTGCAAGTGCCATGTTAATCTCTGTATTGTTGTCATTTGGGTAGACCTGCTGCTGAAACATGTAGTATCCTCTAAATTTAAGTACTTAATGATGCAATCTTTATACAGGCATATATTCATGGTTGACTATTTATAACAAGGAACCCTTATTGTTCCTAAAAATGCTATTGGTCTTATTTCTCTAAAATTCTGTGTATAATGAAAAAAAAAAACTATTGTTGGTAGATTGCTAAAATTTGCAATTTTTGTCAATGACTATTTTGTCGTTTTCATTTTAAATTTGAACATACTTTGAAGCCTTTATGGCTAAGTCCAAAGGTGATTGCTTTTCAAGTATTTATTTATCAACTGACTTAGCTTTGTGGAGCTAATGTATTCAAAGTAAGCCTTGCGTAAGAGCTACTTCTTAACTTGTGCAAATTAAAATTTCCCAAATGAGGTCTTGCTGGGACAAATGTCTAGCTGACCCTTTACCCTTCTTCCATGTAGGAACAGACCAATCAGAATATCTTACCACTGGAACAAAACTAACATTACTGACATGAGATCATAGAGAGATGAACAGTTCAGACAGAATTGTTCAGAATGGAAGGTATTTTATCAAAATATAATTGTTTATTATACTTATCATTTCAAAAGTAGCTAAAGCCAAGAAGGTGAAAAAATTGTTCATATGCATGATTACCTACTGTCCTTGCCTGTCTATCATCCAACCAGGCAGGAACTTATACTACGGACTTTCTATCACCAAATATGTCCATAGGTTCTGGAGAAGTCTATACGTTTCTCCTCGATATTAGGCCTTAAATTGGTAATGTTTTAATCACAGTGTTTCCTCTTGCCTCTGGGCTCTAAATCAACAAATGGTAAAGCTTTAAGTCTAACTCTACCTAAAACAGGTAGAGATAATGGAATAATACTTTAAAACAGAGTTGCCTTTGATACCCTAACCACAACAGAACAATGCAAAACGATTTTTATATTATATATACTTATATATTTTATATTTATATGTACTTATTTTAAATTTCACACGATGAATCTTACTAGAATTGATAGTTTGACAAATATATTGACAATTATTCTCATAAATAAATTGGAATATAAATAATTAGGTTTAGAATATATATTAGAATATAAAAAGTATCAATGCAATGTCTTCGGTATAAACTTGTGATACCTTTTAAGTCTTTGTGGTCTTCTGAATTCACATGGTAAAATAACAGTATTGTTTTCCGCTAATGTATAAGGGATTTTATTATATTCTGATGCTCTGTTTATTGTTTTAACTCGCTGGTCCCAAAGTGTTTTTCTCCATATTTCTGAAGCATTCTTACTGATTATACCCAAATTGTGCTGATATAATGTCTAAAAGCTATTATTCTTCTGCAGGACACACGGGTCCAAGGATACCAGGTTCAAGTTATCTGCATCATCAGATAACAAGGGCAAGACTTCTCACCTAGGCCCATGCAACATGCCAACAGAAAGTAATTGAAGACTAATCTCAATTTCTCATGTCCTATAATATTTCAAGGCCCCAATTCCTTACAGGAATTAGCAGTAATCAACTGTGAAATGCAAGGCAACTTGAAATGAACGATGAGATCACAAAATATGAGAGAAAGTACTGTAGTTCACTTTCAATTTACAGATCACCAGCCAATATGAATGAACACAATCACAAATGAACAATATTATTTTAATACCCCTCTCCTAATGTAATGAAAGATTTCAGTGCAGCATAAGTTGGCCAAAAATTAGTTTCTGGAATTATAGATCCATAATTGGTCTACCAAGGCTAGTTAAACTTGATTTAGAGGTCAAATATAATTTAGAAAAACATTAAGAAGATCCTTAGTGTTTCAAAACACTGATACTTCAGAAAACTAGGTTCTGTAGTATAAAAATGTTGTCATTCTCAAACCAATGATAACCTACATTTAATCTCCTGAAAGTATATTAATTTTCAAATAAACTATTTAAAATCACATTTGCCAAAATAACACTTGACTAGTAGACGATACTGATATTACAAGGTTTTCAAGTGTAGGGAGCAAGTTACAATAGAGTTGATTTACTTACCCAACAATAATACCAACCAAATTCATTCATTAAAGTGTAGAAATAGTACCCCCACCATTTGTGTTGTTCAGTAGGTTCCTTCCAGAAATGTGTTAGATAGATCAGCCTCCCATAATTCAAACCCAAATATTAGCTAATAAAGTAAATTTCATCACATTAGAACATACATTTTAAAAAGTCACTAAGAGTTGCCTTATCATGTGTTGTTTTATGTTTTCCCTATCTGTCTAACATAGTAAGAAATATGACTTTAGGTCTTGCATATGGGTACTGATCAGAGATGCGACAAACATAAAATCTGTCTTCTATTTCTATCATATTCCTCTACACTAGTAAATATTAGTTTTCTTCTTTTTCCAAAACTTATAGGTAGTAGAAAATATTATCCTATTTAAAATAAAATAATCACACACCATTGTACAAAGCCATTTATAAAAACTAGTAGTTAGGAATACATTGTAAGTCATTTTTAAACTTTCTTGCTGACTAAAGATTAATCTTCCAAATGAATGAGAATAAAATCATGTCTAAGTGCTTCACATCTCCAGTCTTGCAAACTGTTATTGCACATGAATGAATTATGGAAATATAAGCTGACATCAGTTCAAGTATATGTGGGATTGAAACTCCATGGAATGTATATAAACCTTTCAAAGTACTAACAGGCAGTTTAACAGAAATAGAAACCAGAGAGGATCAATAGTATAGAAATAGAATGAATGACAAATAGAACAATGTGCAAGTACAGCTAGTATACTCAATGTAAAAATGTAATAAAGGAAGTGGTAAATCTGCAATAAATCTTGGAGAAAGGGTTGGATCAGCTTCATAGAAAGAGTGACTCTGATCCAGGAGCGTTAGACAATTAGATGGACATGTTTAATTGTAACACACTTGCACAACCTTTTGAAATTCAGTTAAAAAACACAACAACAAACAAAAACACACAAAAATTACAACTAAACAGCAATCTCTAGAGAGTATGAATATGACCTCTCAAAATTTTAAATAGTTAATGAAGGTCAGTCTTTGGAAAAGCAAACAAAGCTGTTCAAAGAGGGCAGTTTGGGGTAGGGGAGAATTTTAAACAGATTTAAATAGATTGTCTAAGGTTATAAATCACCTATATCTACTGCAAATATTTTCTTCTACGAATGCTCTTTGTCTGAACTGGATACTCGAGTCCTGAGGCACACTGGATAGCTTGTGAAGACAGAATGGAAGAAACAAGATCAAGAACCTATTACTCCACTGGAGAGAAAGCAGTCCTCTGTGTTTTCTCTCAATCTCTTCACTACTCTATTTTCATACTTTTAATAAAGTCAAGTGATTTTGAATTATATCTTTCCTTCTTCGTTCTCGCAAAATAATTTTTCAAAATAATTCATTAAATATTATTTGCCATTATTTTCTATCATGCTGTTTACTTGTCCAAACGAGTCCATTAAACTTCCCCTTTTCATTTGGTTGCCACGAAAACCCAACAACTATGTTAATGAAGACCAACACTAATGCAAATCTTTGTCTCCAAAAAAACCAGTCCAAGAACCTGTAATCACAAATATTTAGCTATAATTTCTTTCTTTTTTCTTTTACCTTGAAATCTTCTAGTGTCTAATGTGCCCACAAAAATAAGTACTCCACGCCTTTTTGGTTCAATCACTTCTAACCTCAAAGATATATTTTGCTAACAAGATGCTTAGAGGAAACTGAAAAAGAATCCATTTTTATCTTCTCTCTTATGACTTTTATCTTCTCTCTTAAGACTTTCCTTAGATACCATATCAGGAACAGTGAAATTATTCTTTGCAAAATTATTTCAATAGATTATTTTTCTCTTAGTCTTGCTTTTGCTCAACAAGATGTATGGAGAAGAATAGAGTTAAATCACCCATTCCTTGGATTATATTGTCTGTTACAAAGGACAATACTTCTATGTCCTACTTCTATGTCCCCTCTTAGCTCTTGCCTGATTTCCAATTAATCACAGCTTCTTGACTTCAAGTCTAGTGAAGGTGAAGGACTATACTCCATCCGCCACTGCTACATCTTCATGGTTTCTCTTTTAAAATTCTTTTATTTGGAGGTTGAATTTATTTTCATGTCTTCATTCAATTTGTTTTGCATTATACTGAGCCAAATAGGCTCTGTAAAATCACTTTAGCTAGCAAAAACATTATGACAATCTCTATCAAGAAGTTTTGGCCGCCTCCACTGATGAAGCCAGTATCCTTAGCTAGGGCTTCTAAGAACGCGTTTTCTTACCTTTTCCATTTGCTCAATTCTTTTCTGATCCCCAAACCTTTTGGCTTATGTAATAAGACAAGTCTTCACTATTTCATGTTAATAAGGATATTATATTTTTGAGTTACATAGAAATGTGAAATCATTGGTTTGAAGTACCCAATCAGAATTTTTCTGTGTTTCAGTGCTTTACTTGCAAAGACATTGTGGAACGTATTACAAACAGAAAAGTGGAAACACAATACGTTCTTTCATTTTGAAGGGCACTTTCTCCCTAAATATTTTGACCAAAATTATCTTTTTAAGAGAATCACTGTGTAGAAATTAAAAGTCAATTCACAAATTTTGATGTCTTATTTTAAAAAAAACTTTGAGTTTAAATTCCACTACAACCTTGTTTCTCACAGTCAGAGTATATTTCCTGGGTAAGGACAATTCTCATGTTAACCTACAGGATTTACAGCACGGTTTGTGAGGCTTGTTTGTTTAGTGTGAAAATGAGCCATCTTACCTCTGAGCTAAGTCTCCATGAATTTCTTTGCATGAAAGCCTATTTTCCCAGGCAATCTTAAATTTTAATAGGCTAAGTTAAAAAGTTTGAACAATTAAAATTTACCTGTCATAGTTTTAAAACTTGAAATTCCTTTAACAGAATCGCGAATTTACCAATCCTAATTCCACCTTTATCATCAAAAACAGTTAACCTGTTGTTTTCATGATATATTATCCATGAAACTATTATTTTCCAGTGGCTTTGTTATGCATATATATGAACATATAAGCTGATGCTGAGCAAAATGAAATCCAAGATATGGAAAGAGATATTTATTTGCAGTTGTTGTTCTTAATGTATTATGTGATTTCTATTTTCCTTGGGTTTTTCCCCTATGGGTTATCTCCTACTGTGTTTGATTTTGGTACCCTGTGTATTGTGTATACATTTACGTTAATTAGGGAAGGGAAGAGGAACAACAAATTGGCGAGACAAAGGACAAAGGGCAAACCAATGCAATAGCAATACTCACAAGACAATAAGTTGGAAATGTACATTACAACTTGTGAAGGGTTTTGGGGTGAAGGAAAACTGTAAGAAAAACGAGAGAGGGGATAACAAGTTTGAACAGTTATGTATTCACTGCCTTACAATTGCTAACCCACTGCACATCACTTTCACATTAAAATTAAATTTAAAAAATAAGCTGCATGAAATAAAATTTCACTGTATAGGTATAGTAAATATTATTATTCATGTAGTAACTCTAAAAAAAATCAGTACTATTTGGCCTCTAATTTGAAGTAATTACCCCTTCTTTATCAGAGGGCCCTCAACTTGAATGTTATATAACTTGACAATTTTTTCACAATATAATTGCCAATATTTTCAAAAAAGAATAAATTAGTATTTTCTCATACTAAAACAAAACCGTTTAATTCTATAGAAACCCATAACTTTTAAAAGTAAATAAGTTGTTAAGAGGACAGAATATGTGTGTTCCTCAAAATAATAACTACTAATAACTACTCACTTTCAAATTCTGAACATTCCATACCTGAGAGATTCAAAATAGTACCTGTTTGCATGTTATGTAATTCTGCAATAGATGCATTTTCCAAAGGGGTGTTACAGATTGAGAAGTGAACAGAAAAATAGCCACATTCTGGTATAGGATAAAACTATGAAGCATGTTATAATTAATTCTTCAAGAGTAAGCAATTTTTTTATCAGATTAAGCTATTATTTCTATGACCATCAATCCCAACATTTATGCCATAAAACCTTCCTAGCCCAACAGTTTCCAACTTGTAGGGTGCACCACAAAATTCCCTTAATTCATATCACATACAGCTTTTTTCTATTGGAAAAAAATATTACACCTATGCTAATGTGATGCCCTACGTGTTCTGGAAAGAACACCACAATAAACTGGGTTGCATCAGTTTTCCTCCACTGGTATTCTTGCAAATACTATTTATATTTACACTTTTTAACTATCATAGATTACAGTTCAAAGCCCACCCAGGCGGGAAGGTTCCCTAGATTCTTATCTCCAATAAACTTCTCAGCAAAAGCCAGACACAAGTGGTACTGAGCTTGAAGTAGTACCGCACAAGCCTTGAGCTTAACAGGCTCAAAGACAGTGTCTAGGTCCAGAGTTCCAGCCCTATGACAAAGCAATAAAACAAAAAGAAAAATAAAAACAAACTCCAAACCTAGTGTTTTTCTCATTGTATACAGAGGCATGTAATTAAGGAGATTGCTTCCTGTGTTACATACAGGTAGAAGAAAGAAGAAGTCACACAATTATTCTCTTCATAAAATGTCATACCAAAACCTCAAAAACTTGCTCTTTTTCTAATTTTATAAATTAATATCCATTTCTTGGCAACTCGGTCTACATTATTTACATTATCATTTTATACAGGAACTATTGGAATTATCTATTAAGTGAGTTCTAATTATAACACTTTTGAAACAATATGCTAGGCAAATAGAATGCAAGAAACATTTGTAAATTTGTCAATTAAACACGCTACTTAAAAAGAATTTTGTAGTATCCTATAGAATATGAAATTACAAACAAAACCAAAATATTTATTTGAAGTCTAAACTCTAATTTAGAAAGATCTATAAAGTCCTACATTGGATGAACTTTGCTGTTCCTCCAGGCTTAAGCTTTTGTAATACTTCATCCTTTCCTTGGAATCTAACAGAATGATAATTACTTACTTTTTCAAATTTTGGATGGGAATCACGAGCCATTTTGCATCTAGGAATGTTCTGTAATGAAGAGACCATTTAAAAGCACAACTGAGGATTATATATGAGTTGCATTTCAATAGGAAACGACATCTCAAAACATAATGACAAAATTAGCCCAAATTTCCAATTGTGTATTCCCTTCTTGTTTGGTTTCTTTTATTAAGACAAAATTATACTACCTGCTCCAGGGAAGGTATCACTATGTAATTCCAGTCTCTAATCTCCTCTCAGTCTGAGTGCTAGAATTGAAGGCTTGTATCATATTGTCCCACCATAGTTTCTTGGTTTGTTTGTTTATTTATTTATTTATTTATTTATTTATTTTTGGTTCCGGTCATGGGGCCTGAACTCTGGGCCTGGGTGCTGTCCCTCAACTCTTCAGCTCACGGCTAACTCTCTACCACTTGAACCACAGAGTCACTTCCGCCTTTTTTCTTTTTGCTTATGTAGTGCTGAGGAATGGAACCCAGGGCTTCATGTATGCAATGCAAGCACTCTACCACTGAGCCACCTTCCCAGGCCCTTCTTGCTTTATTTAATCTAGATATAGACTAGCAATTCTGAACTTCTCCAGTTATATTATCCACTAAACTTCTCAGACTTTTCATGTACTATTTTTGAAGATGTTCTAACATTTGACACAGGATATGAACATTTTCAAATGCACCTGTGGGGTCTCTGATTAATTTCTCCATGGATCTAATCCTTTTAATATTGATTACTTGACTCTCTTACTATCTCTAATCCCTATCTATGTAAATTTCTCAAATTTTTGTAGAAAGTTTGCTTGAGGATTTTCTAATTTTAAAAATTATCACTTGATTCTAGTCTTACTCAGGACATATTTTCTATTGTTTTCTAACTTTTCTACATATTCTGAGAGTTGCTTCATATGTGTATTTGTGTGTGCATATATAAGTGTCTCTGTATATATGTGTATGATTGTATGTATGTATGCAAAAGCGTCAAGATCTTATTCAGCAATCTTGCTCATGACTGGTATTCCAATACTTGAGCCATGCTTCCAATCAAGCTTTTGGCTGGTTAATTATAGTTTCTCAACGACTGTTCTGCCCAGGCTGGATGCAAACTGAAATGTCCTGTCTCCTTTACATTCTTAGGTTTTATTTATCCAGTAGAATCACCTTTTAAACTACAAACATTTTTGTGAGTGTAAAGTCTAAGCTGTAGCCCAGATTTTTAACTCAAGAATTCATATAAAGATAGATAAACATACACATTACATATGCTGAGTTTACACTGTTAGAAATGTGATCCTAACCTGGGTGGTGTTGAGATCTGAGGATTGGGGTTCAAAGCCAGCCCAGATAGGAAAGTCCAGAGAAACTTTTCTCCAATTTACTGTAGGAAAACTGGAAGCGGCACTGTGGCTCAAGTGCTAGAGCACTAGCCTTGAGCTGAATAGCAGAAGGATAGTGCCCAGGCCCCGAGTTCAAGTTCAAAGACCACCACCAACAAACAATATATAAGTAAAGGAAAGAAAAAATGTGATCTTATCTACCAGTTCATAGCTAGCATAATCCCTGCTCTCTCAAGATGGACTTATTCTTCCAATTAAGTCCATGCTCTTATATCTGACTTGCATTGAAAACAGAATTATTCTTCCATTCTACTTTCTACAAAGTTGTGTCATTAGCAAGCGTGATTTAGAAAGGGAGTGGCCTCATACTTCCTGTTCCACCTAAGAGTAATGCTTTCTCTTTATCATTCTCATAAATCTACATACTGGACTTGGCTTTATTGTTTCAACGTGGTCTTATTCGTAGAGTCTTCTATAGTGTATTGAACCCTTATACTTAAACACAGAATTTCTCTTTCTCTTATTATTGCTCTACTTAACATGAGTTAACAAATTCATGTACATTTGAGAAATAATGCGCAGCACATACACTCACAAAAAAAAAAATCGGAGAAACTTCTTCCCCTTTAAAATTCGCCTTAATTTACAGAGAATTTACAAAGTTTGAATTGAATATACTCATGGATAATGTATTTATAAGCAATATAAATTTCATATTTTCTCTTTACTAAGTTGTCTCTGAAACTCGTGTTACTTCAGGTACAAAGGTGTCCTTGTGTTATTTCGGTGAAGCCAGAAATCATTCACTATACCTCAAGCAGCACCATAGATTGTTCCTGGAAGTAACTGTTACTGGATGTGGAAACTGATCCCAGGAGAGAAATGGAACATAGTGGATTGACAAATTTCAAGTTAACTTGTGCTTTACTTTTTACTGTAAAAGAAGAGAATCCGAAGGCTTGAAGAAAACTCTGTCCTTGACTTTTTCTAGTGTGTTTTTACTCATATATAATTTTTCTGTAAACTTCTAGTTGAGAGAATTACAAAAAGAAATAATGCGCCATTTGATGGCCAGCATAGAACAAAAGGAAATTACGTTGTTTTAAATATGTTCTACTGCTGGGTCTGGGAAGGTGGCTCAGTGCTAGAGAACTTACCTTGCATGCCTGAGGCCCTAGGTTCGATTCCTCAGCACCACATAAGCAAAAATAAGCCAGAAGTGGTGCTGTGACTCAAGTGGTAGAGTGCTAGCCTTGAGTTGTGAGGTAAAGTGCCGAGGCCCAGAGTTCAGGCCCACGATTGGACCCCCCCCAAAAAAAAAACAATTCTACTGCAAAGAAACAAAGACCTGGATGTTTTAAAGTGTTTTCTTGATGGATATTTCACTCCTGACATAATTCTCTTATTGCAGGAGTCAGTCATCAATTGCTTTAATTTGGTCCTGAGTTCTCCAGAGCAATAAGGATTCCAAAAGAACATCCAGTACGGATGATCAGCAAAAGGAGCCACTTCTCAGACCAGTACTCCTTTAAGGAGGTTCCCAATAAAATATCAGTATTTTTGTTTGCTTTTTTGGTTTTTTTATGTTGGTTCTGGGGCTTGAACCCAGAGGCTGGACCCTGTCCCTGATCAGTTTTTGTTCCTGCCCACCAGCCCCCAAAGCTAGTATTCTACTGCTTGAACCAAAACTCCACTTCTCGATTTTTTGCTGTGTAATTACAGATAGGAGTTTGACAGACTCTCCTGCCTGGGTTGGCTTTGAACTAAGATAGTAAAAAAGCCAAGTGACATCAACTGTACAGTCTTCTCTTTTCAAAGGAGAAATATTAGGTGAAGTTTATTGTAAAGCTTATATTTGACAATGTTTTCTTTCCTTTTTTTTGAGCATACCGTACAGAGGAGTTACAATTACATGGGCGAGATAATGAGTACATTTCCTATCAATCATTGTTGCCTCCTCTTTCTTTCCCCTTCCTACCCCTTCCCGTATACCCTCCACCCCCATCTGATCCTCCCCCCCACCAAAGTTGTAAAGTTCGTTTTTCAACATAACGACTTGTACATCTCATTGTTGCAATGGGTCCACCTGTATCCCTACTTAAACGATTTGGTTTTAGAGAATATGTCCAGCAAAGAATCCATAAGATAACTCAGCAAAAGTAGGTGCACTGAATCATTTTGGAATTATTTTTTTGGGTTGGGAATATTATTTATCATGTACTTCCTTTTGGGGAAACTTAAAGTCATATTTCACCACTGTTGTTTTGTGGGGCTTGAACTCTGATCCTGGGTGAGTAGCTACAGCACCATCTCCTGGTTTCTGGTGGTTAATTGAAGGTTAGGGTCTCAGGGACTTTCCTGACAAGGGTGGCTTTGAACCACAATCCTCTGGTCACAACCTCCTTAGTAGCTATTATTACAAGTGTAGACCACTAGCACCTGGCTTATATTTGCATTTATGTGCACTTAATGATACTGTGTAGACAAAGAATCAAAATTTTAACCAAATAATTACATTGCAGCATTTCAGAAAAATTGAAGTAGCAATAAATATGTCCTCCTTTTCCATTTTGTTACATTAATGACTGATGAGCTTTGGGACCCTTACATTAGCATCCTCTGCCATCTGTATAAGTGTATTTAGTATCAGGAAATGTTCATAGAGAAATATAGAAAGAATGATTTTTTAGAAAACAAAGGAGATAAGGTATGAAAGAATAGCATAGAAGGAGATACATTTATCACACAGTGACTAAGAGCTAGCCTAAGAGATTTAGAATGCTAAAAGCAATGAGGAAAAGCCTAGTTGACAACACGTTCTACAATAACCAAAAATGGTTCTCTAGAACAGTTTCTGGTATACCTTAATTACTATCAAATTCCTTCTATCTGGAGTTATTCCTTATTTTCTTTCACAACTATTAATTAGCCTCTGCCTTTTTGGTTCCATAACTCACCAAAAAGATTTCAAAATCACACTTAGCCTACACTTCTCTTTGTGATTAGCAGTGACAACACAAATCTTGGAATCATTGAATTTCCAGAATTAAACTTTACCTGACATCTAAGCACATTCCTGGCATTAATCGCTGTGACTTAATGAACAAAACTTTTTTCAACACTGTACCCTAACATAAGTAAAGTACATTAAATTAGGAACTGTTGTCAGGTGTCAGTATGGAAGAAGCAATTATATATTCCAAGTATGGTTTCTTTATTTTGCATTTACTAAATAAATGTTTTCTTTTGTTGTTTTGTTTTTGTTCTTTTTGCCAGGCGAAGGGCTTAAACTCAGGGGTAGGGAATTTTCCTGAGATTTTTTTTGTACCTCAAGGCTAGCACTCTACCACTTGAGGCACAGCACCAATTCCATGGTTTTTTTTTAAATGTGTTCCTAAGGAATGAACCAGGGTTTCATGGCTGCTAGGCAATTACTGTACCATGAAACCAAATTCCCAGAGCCCTAAATAACTTTCTTAAGATGGCATTACATTTTCATTCCATAACTATATATCATGTTGGCCAGGTGCTATAAAATGATGTAGAAAGCAATACAATACAATAAGTCTAGTAAGGCTGATGGACAATGAATAACTGTCACTGTTTACCCAGGGATGAGAAGGGCTTATCTCATGAATCTGTTTCAACAAGCTAGCGAGACAGTTACTGACACACAGCCCACTTCCAGAATGAGAGGGCCACCTTGGGTTCCATCCACGGGGATGCTGGGCCCCCTCTTCCAGCACCCATTCAACCAGGTCCTGGGAAAGAGAGAGAAAAAAGTCATAATTACAATTAAGTCTCATGCCAGTAACTCAGAATTCTAAACCTAACTACACAGGAGGCTGAGATATGAGGATCATGGTTCATAACCAACCCAGGTAGAAGCGTCTGTGAGACTCGTATCTCCAAAGAACGACCAGAAAATCAGAAGTAGTGCTGTGGGCTCAAATGGTAGAGCACTAGCCGTTTGCTGAGGCTCTCGGGAACAGCGCCCAGGCCTAGAGTTCCAGCCCCACGACTGACAAGAAGTGAACTTCCTAACACAAGAAGTGGACTGAATAGCACCCATTGTCCTAGGGAGCATGGTAGCGAAGTCTAGCAGAGCTTTCTGTGAAGTTGAAGTCATAAGTAGGTCACCTTGCTTCTCTGTGCCTTGGTTTTGCCAGCTGCAAAACTCAACACAGTGAAGGATCCTCTTCCTCATGGGGATAGGGTAATATTGAAAGAGAGCCATGTTTTGTTTGATAATCCCACATCTATTGCACGATTAATAACAGATACCCTTTCCGGGTGTCTTCCTGTCATTTGCTCACAGAATTGCCGAGAACCTTTTCTTTAGGCCACTCTCTCTGTGCCTAGTCATTCTCCAGAGATCCCTCTGTATAAATCCGTTTTTCCTCGCAATTGTCCTGTGAGGAGAATGAGGTTCGATGGTTGCGACCCTACCCAGAGCTTCACCTGTGGTCAAGAATCATCTGCTGTGATTTTTCTGCTTGCTCAAACTGACTTAAGAAACCATTGAAGCCACAGGAAAATCAACAACCACAAGCAGACCAGAGACTCCAACAAGAGACAGGTTAAGGACACAGGGAGAGACAGGATCTTCCCACCCCCCCCAAAAAAAAATCAAAGAACTCTTTTTTTGTACCTTTTATAAAAAATTTTTTCTAAAAGTTTCTTTTAATTTTTAATTTTTCACTTTTAATTTTTTTGTTTTCTATTAACTTTTTTTTTCTTCCTGTTATAATTTTTTATTTTAGGTGTATACGTGTGTGAACTTTTTTAAAAAAAATTTGTTTAGCTCTACTGACCATTTGGTCCTTTTTACTTTCCTCATTCTTTTCACTTTTTCTTCTTTTTCATTCTTCTTTGCGTGACAATTGCTGTTCTGCTTATCTTCAGATACGCCAATAGTTGATTATTAGACCTTAGCCCCATTGTGTACACGCTTAATCCAGAAATTTATTACTCAATTTAAAACCTCTTAGATTCAAATTCATTAATAGCAGTACTACCTCTTTATACCTATATAATATTTTAAGCATTTTTATTTTTAAGTTTATCAGATCTCCTTTTTATCCCTTCCCTTCTCTTTTTCTATCTACGTTCTTCTCTGAATATTACATTGTCAATTTGCATAATTTTTAAGTGTTGCACTTCTTAATTTTTAATTTTTGTTTTTCTATTTTTTCTTGTCTTTTTTCTTTCTCTTCCTTCTTATTTTCTGTCTCTCTACTATCATTTTGTCCAACCTAATTCCCGCTTTGAGATTAGGATTGAGTTAAGTTAACTCTCCTACAGCCTTTCCACATCCCTCTATGCCTATTTTTACCCATATCACTCCTTAACTTAATAATTTCTGTTTGCCAAATTCTTCTTTGTGGTTCGTAGCCCATTAATACATAGTTGTTTGATGTTCAATATGTGTATCTGTTAAACTAGATTTTTGCAGATTTTTAACTTTGCAACTACAGATTTTGCTTGATGCTGGCCTTAAAATAGTGTGCTAGCACAAAACTGGCATTACTTTCATCTCAAATGGGCAGAGCAACTGGGAAAAACACAAGAAAAACAGCAAGTCCGGGTATCTCAACTCCCACTCATGATAATCAGGGGACAGAAAAGATAATGAGTAATCCAGAAGTGAGTTCCCAAAAAGCTCTGCAAACACTACTGGTAAACATGGTAAATGAAAATATTGAAAACCTGCAAAGGACTCTGAATGAGCATGATAGGGAGAGAGAGGAGGCAAAACAAAGGTTAATACAAGAATATCATGTGCATGAGGAAACAACTCAACGATTGATACAGGAATTGCATGAGCAGCTTGAGAACACTCAAAGAGAAATAGAGGAATGTCGTGAGAAGACTGAGATCAATCAATGAGAACTACAGGAACTGCATGAACATGAAGAAGCTAACCAAAGAGTAATACAGGAATTGAGAGAGATGGATTAGAATGCAGAAAGATCACTAAAGGCATTCATGGAATCCATAAACAGAGAACTGAAAGAAGTCAGGGAGACCACAAAGGGAATGCTGAATGGAACCAAACAGAAGGAATGGGAATAACCAATCAACTAAGTGATTTGAGAATAAACACTGAAACCTAAATTAAGGAATTAAAGAAGTTCATATAAGATATAAAACAATGCTCCAACAAAGAATTTGAAGCCATCAAGCCGACCAACCAGAAGAAAGAGAAATTTAAAAAAAAGTATAAAGTCTTGATAGTAGGTTACACAATGCAGAAGATCGAATTTCAGGGTTTGAAGACAGCCTAGATTTTATACAGAAAGAAAATACAACCATCCAAGACAAATCCAAGAAATATGATGGATCTATTCAATACTTGGAAGACATCATCAGAAGGCCTAATGTGAGGATAATGGCTGTAGAGGAGAACATAGAGACAGAAGTTAATGGTCTATGAAATTTGTTTAACAGGATCCTAGCAGAGAACTTCCCAAGCATGCAAAAAGATAGGCCTATTCAAATACAAGAAGCTATTTGAACTCCAAATAGACCAAACCAGAATAGAACATCCCACTGTCACATTTTAATCCACACAAGATCAATTCAGACCAAGGAAAAGATCCTTAAAGCTGTCAAGGAGAAAAGATCAATCACCTATGCAGTGAAAACAATTAGAATCACCTCAGATTTCTCAGCGGAGACGATCATAGCAAAAAGAGCCTAGAATGATGTATGACATGCCCTAAAGACAAACAACTATCAACCAAGAATTCTGTACCCAGGTAAACTCTCCATAACTGAAGGTCAAATAAAAACCTTCCATAGCAAAGAAAAATTGAAATAATATATCTCCACCAAACCAGCCCTACAAAACATTCTTAAAGACGTCCTACACATAGAAAACCAACAAGACCATAGTAAAGGCCAAGAAATTGCACCCAAACTGAGAATCCAATAACCTCAGGAAGAACCCAGTTGCCTCAGCCCCAAGAAGGTGGATAAAATGGCAGGAACTCCCAAATACCTCTCAGTCCTATCTCTCAACATTAACGGACTTAACTCTCCAATTAAGCGACATAGACTATCTAGTTGGATTAAAAAGCAAGATCTTTCTATCTGTTGCCTTCAGGAGTCACATTTTACCTATAGAAAACAAACACATTTTCAATGTGAAAGGCTAGAAAAAAATCTACGGAGCAAACTGCCCCTATAAACAGGCAGGAGTTGCAATCCTAATATCAGATAAAATAGACTTCAAATTAAAATTCGTGAGAAGAGAGAAAGAAGGTCGGTCCATACTAATTAAGGGATCTCTCCTTCAGGAGGATACTACAATTCTAAATATTGGCCAAATAACGGAGGACCAAAATTAATCCAAGAAACCTACTTTACCTCAAATCCCACAGAGATCCAAAGACATCAATTGTTGGGGAATTTAACACACCATTTTCCCCACTATATAGAGCAACTAGACAAAAAATCAACAGAGAAAGCACATATCTAACAACTCCATAGATCAACTAGATTTCACAGGCATCTACTGAATATTTCAGCGATTAGCATCAGAATACATGTTCTTGGCAGCAGCACATGGAATGTTTTCTGAAATAGAGCACGTTATAGGTCACGTTGCAAACCTGCCCAAATTCAGAAACATTGAAGTTATACCTTGCATTCTCTCAGACCACAAGGGAATAAAATTAGATCTCAATACCAAAAGCCACCAAAGAAAGTCCTGTAACTCATGGAGGAAATTCAACTGTTCATGATATTCAACAAAAATGAACACAGAAATTACCTGCTCCTCTGGGACACAGAAAAGCCAGTACTCAAGGGCAAGTTTATAGCTCTGAGCTCCTACATCAACAAATTGGAGAGATCTGAAACCAACCATTTGATAAGACATCTGAGCCTTCTTGAAAAAGAGCAGCAAAATAATCCCCAATCTAGTAGACAGACAGAAATAATTAAAATTAAATCAGAATTAAATGAATTAGAATCCAAAAAAATATAGAAAGAATCAAGAAAACAAAGAGTTGCTACTTTGAAAAAATTACCAAAATTGACAGATCCTTAGCAAATCTCATCAGAAAAAGAAGAGAACACACCCAAATAAATAAACTGAGAGATGAGAATGGAAACATCACCACGGAAACAACCAAGATTCAGAACATTATAAGGGAATACTTCTCAAAACTTTATGCTAATAAGTTTGAGAACTTGGCAGAAATGGACCTTTTCCTAGCAAATATTGACATGCCGAAACTAAACCAGGATGAGTTAAACCATCTTAACAGGCCCATATCAAGCATTGAATTAGAAACAGCAATAACACACCTCCCATCTAAGAAATGCGCAGGACCAGATGGATTTACAGCAGGATTCTATAAGCCCTTCAAACACACTTCACACCTATACTACTTCAACTCTTCAATGAAATTAAAAGAGAAAGTTCACTACTGAATTCATTCTATGAAGCCAAAATAACCCTCATCCCCATACCAGACAGGGACTCATCACAGAAAGAGAACTATAGACCCATTTCTTTGATGAACATTGATGCAAAACATCTCAACAAAATTTTGGCCAGTCGACATCAACAATTCATTCAAACAATTCATCATCTAACAGGATTAATTTCAGGGATGCAAAGCTGGTTCAATATACACAAATCAATTAATATAATTAATCACATCAACAGGAGCAATAAGAACCACATGGTTATCTCAATAGATGCCGAAAAGGCAAGTGACATGATCAAACACCCTTTATGATGAAGGTTCTGGAAAAATTAGGAATCCATGGAACTTTCTTCAATACAATAAAGGCTGTAAATGATAAACTTACAGCCAGCACTATACTCAATGGTGAAAAACTAAAGTCATTTCCTCTTAACTTAGGAATTAGACATGAATATCCAAGCTCTTTACTTGTCTTCAATCTAGTATTAGAATGCCTAGCTACAGGAATAAGACAAGATGTAAACCCAAACAGGATCCAAATAGGGAAAGAAGAAGTAAAACACTCCCTCTTTGCCGATGTCATGATCTTGTAGTTATAGAATCCACTCCCAAATTACTCAAGGTGATTCAAAACTTTGGCAAAGTAGCAGGGCATAAAATTAACACTCAAATATCAATGGCTTTTCTGTATACCAACAATGAGAAAAGTGAGGCTGAAATTAGGAAAGCAACTCCATTCATAATAACCCTACAAAAAATAAAATACATAGGAATTAACTTAACCAAAGAACTGAAGGACCTCTATGATGAAAACTTTAAAAATGTGAAAAATGAAATCAAAACAGATCTTAGAAAATGGCAAAAACTCCCATGTTCCTGGAATGGAAAAATCAACATCGTGAAAATGGCAATACTTCCCAAGTCTATCTATAATTTCAATGCGATACTTATCAATATTCCAACCTCATTCTTCAAGGAAATAGAAGAGGCTATCCAATAATTCATAGGGAACAATAAATACCCCAAATAGCAAAAACAATCCTCAACAGAAGGAACAGTGCTGGAGGTATATCAATACCAAATTTCAAACTCTACTACAAAGCAATAGTAATCAAAATGGCTTGGTACTGGCACAAGAACAGACCTCAGGACTAATGGAACAGAATTAAAACCCAGAAAAGAACCTACAGACCTATAGCCTTCTAATATTTGATAAGGGAGCTAACAAAATACAATGGAAGAAAAAGAGCTTCTTCAGTAAATGGTGCTAGCAAAATTGGTTAACTACTTGTAGAAAACTAAAGCTAGATCCTTATATATCACACTGAACCTGAATCAACTCCGAATGGATCAAAGACCTCAATGACAAAGCAGACAATCTGAAAACATTACAGGATGGAATAGGAGAGAAATCCTAGGTCTCTTTGGCACAGGCTGAAATTTTCTTAATAGAGACACAGAAACACAACAAATCAAAGAAAGTTTGGACAAATGTCAGTGCATGAAATTGCAGAGCTTCTGTATGGCAAAGGACATAGCTAGCCAGATCAATAGAAAGCCCACGGATTGGGAGTAAATCTTAATTAGCCATACAACAGACAAAGGTCTCATATCTACAATATAACTGGAACTCAAAAAAATTAAATCCCCCAACAAATATTCAAAGAAACAACTGCCCAATAAATAAGTGGGCTAAAAGCTTAAAGAGAAACTTCTCTAAAGAGGAAAGAAGGATGGCCTATAGACACATGAAAAAATGATCAACCTCTCTAGCCATAAATGAAATGCAAATCAAAACATTGCCATACCACCTCACCCAGTTAGAATGGCAAAAATTAAGAACTCTAATAACAGCAGATTCTGGAGGGGATGTGGACAGAAGGAAACCTTACTGCATTGTTAGTGGGAGTGTAAACTTGTTCAAAAACTTTGGTAAGTAGTATGGAGGTTTCTCAAAAGACTCCACATAGAACTCCCCTATGACCTAGCAATCCCACTTTTGGACATTTACTCTTATGTTCACAAACAAGACCACACTAAAGCTACCAGCACAACTATGTTTATTGTAGCCATATTTACCATAGCTAAGATATGGAACCAACCCAGATGCCCCTCAGTAGATGAATGGATCAAGAAAATGTGGTATATATATACAATGGAATTCTATTCCTCCATCAGAAAGAATGACATTGCTCCATTTCTTAGGAAATGGAAAAACTTGGAAAAAATTATATTAAGTGAAGTAAGCCAGGCCCAAAGAAACATAGGTCCCATGGTTTACCTTATTTGCAATAGCTAGTGTATGTCTGACTCAAGCAGAAAAGGTCAGATAAGTTGGTGTTAGGGAAATAAACCCTAAGATATGTATTCAAAAATTTTTACTTTCATTCCATTTTTTCTAGTACATTTATAAGTTTATTTCTTTGTTGCTTTTTATGTCCCTTCCCCATGATATAATCCCTGCTTTCACTGTATTTTATGTTGTTATAATTTATGGACGGGAAGGGAAAGAAAATCATTTAAATAGGGATTACAGGTGGACCCATTGCAACAATGAGATGTACAAGTCGAAAATGAACTTTAAAACTTTGTCAGGGGAAGGTGGAGGGTCGGATAGGGGGATGGGGAGAGGATGGGATGGGAAGGGGAATCAAAGGAGGAGGCTACAATGCTTGCTAAAATATGTTCTCATTATCTTGCCCATGTAATTTTAACCCCTCTGTACAGTATTTTCACTATAAAAATATGAGGAAAAAAAGAATCAGCTGCTGTGGACTATATAGTTTGCGATAATCCTTCTAAATCGATGACTGCACATGTTGTTACATGTCTACCATCCCAACTCCAGAGGACCAGGTCTGGTGAAGCATATCTGTCACAGATAGGAAGACCTTGAATAGCCCAGGCAGAGCATATATTGAGGCTCTGTTTCAGAAATGCCCAAGACAAAAACGTGGCTCCTCAGAGCCAGGGAGAGGACAAAAGTAGGGAGTCATGGTGCCCCCAGAGGGGTGTCTGACCCGGGGTAGGGGTAGTTTGGGGGCAGTCACTCACCTGTGCTGCTGGGAGAACTTGCTTGAGGCTGCTCCAGGTGGGGCGAACAGGGATGGCAGTGGCATTGCAGACACATGGTCTCAGAGCAAAGAACCAGGGCCAGGGAGCAGGTTGGAGCTTTATGCCGCCTGGCAGGGTGCCATTGCCTGATGTTTGAAATTCTGCACCTTGAGAAGAAGGGAAGGAAGCCGGGGTGTGGGCAGGCATCTCAATTTCCTTCTATATTCCAAAGTTGCCTGGAGTCTCTTCCTCGCCACTCAGCCATCTCTACCTTCCTCAATTGCTGGTAGTGGTGTAAACTAACAGAGGGAATCCTGGTGCTACCAGGCAGCACGGAATGTGGGCGTGGCCACCATTCTTGTATCTCATTGGTCAGAAAGAACTATGAAACAATGGGGGTGTGGCCAGTATCCTGTGATGCAGGCAGCATGGGCAGAGTCAAGAAGATAGCAGCTCCCCCAGCCCTTTTCCTAGGGAACAATCATTTAGCTGGATGGTTTCACAGATTGTTGTGTATGTCTGTTTGTTCACAGTCCCAGACCTTGTACTCACGATATGAGCACAGTCTGTGAGCTGCTTTTGATCAAGGCTGGCCTTCCACACTAGAGCCACAGGGATTCTGGCTTTGTTGGCACTGAAGTTGGACTTTCTTGCCTAGGGTGACTTCGACTATGATCCTCCCATCACAGCCTTGTAAGTATCAAGGAGGACTGCTGAGAGCCACTGGTGCCTGCCTAATCATTGGTCTTGTTGATGTTCTTGGACAGAATGGTGAGTTCCCTATCCTCGGGTTCAAGTGGTGGGAACTGTAGCCCACAGTTGGAATCTTGGTCCTGCCACCTCCAAATGGAAGGAGATCCTAGAGAAACTTATTCCTGTCCATATGATTACCAATGGAATATGATGTATGTCATGATTGAAAGAGCAGTTCTTGAATGATTCTAGGATAAAATTATACACAATGATGTTATAGGACACTGATCGATGTTAATATTTTATGAGGCATTTAAACAATCACATTAATAAAATGGAGGTATAATGAAATACCTAAGAATTACTATGCTATTACATACTATAAAGGTGCCATTTTTCTGCCAAGACTGGGACTGGAACTGGTCTTGGTAACTCTGTTGCACAGTGTGGGAAGGGGAAACTGGCTTCCTAGAAGTCAAGAAATTCATTTTTTGTTTTATTCATGTATTGACCATTTATTTTGACTATTATGGCACATAAAACATTGATTACATAAGATAGAGGTCTAGATATGTATTCCACTTCATACCTGACATCCAGGACTTTCACAGAAAAGGAAAACATGTGTCACCATCAACTTCTTACTCCACTATTCATTTTTGCGGAGTGATGGTGTCTGAACTCATGGCTTACATGCCTACAAGGCCCAATTCATGAATGGGTGAGTGTCAGCACACCATTCTGGGGCAAATTGAGCTGATAGGCTGTTCCCAGGACCTGAGCTCAAGCCCCAGGCGTTAACAAAATAAGAACAGATTGACATGCAGATGGAAGTATGCTAATAAATATGTTTTTACAGAGTATCAGATATGTCTATACATTATTTAGTTATATGGACTACATTCTTACCAATTCCTGGGTATTAATCTTGCGTCCATGTAATTAATGTTATTGTTTTCATCCTTATACTATGAATGAAATCAATCAGTCCTGAAATTATTGTGTTCCTGTAGGTAATACTATTCTTTTTATGCTTCATAAATATTAAATAAAATCAATTAGCTTCCTGAAAGGTTGCTGTCTAATTTTATAGGAGCATCATTCATGATCAACTCATTGAACCTTGACATTGATAATATTCCATTGTTCTTCCTATGGATGGGAACCATTTTCTTAGTAACTCCTGCCATTGGTTGGTGTTAGGAGGGGGATTCGAAATCAGGGCCTATGTTGCCATGTGGGCCTATGGCTTCCGAGATAGTCTGCCAGCCTTCAGCATTAGAATGTGAAGTACCCTTTGCAACAGTGTCATTCAGACCCATGAGGGTCACCATGCAAAGGGAGAAAACATAAAAAGGACACATTTTTTCTGTGAATTGCTTTCCCTGAAAGACCTGGGGGTCTAGGATCCCAGAAGCAGCTGTAGATCTAGTGGCTGCACCCCGGCCTAGGGTGATCGAAGCTGAGGCAGAGTTGCCACAACCTAACTTCAAGCCCTGAGCTGAGACAAATAAAATAAAAAATTTAGCTCCCTGGCTTGCAATTCACACAGTTTATTTTTACAGGCTTTGGATTTAAACTCATGATCTGGGTGAATCTAGAGCAATGTGGATGAAGGGGAAGATCACTGTACTTGAAGATAAGAAAGTCAGGCCTGTTCACCAGTTCCGAATTCAAGCCCCAGCCCTGGAAACATACTATTTATATATATTGTAAAGATAGGATTTATACATACCTATACATGTTCAGTCCATACATATTTGGTATGGTTGTTCCTTGAAATTTTTCTTTTATTCATTTATTTACCATTGATTGTACTATGATGAAACTCATTCCGTTTATTACATTGATGATATCCTATCACAGAACATCTAGATTTGTAGAAATGTTCTCCACCATGCCAGGATTCTCAGGATAACCCAGGATATACAGAGAAAAGGAAAACAAGTTTCACACTTGGCTTCTTACTCTACTTCCCACTTGTTGGTAGTGCTGGTATCTGAACTCAAGGCCTACTAGGACCAATTGTCCAATAAGTCAAGGTGAACATGCCAAACTGTGAACTAAGGAGCTAGGCCATTCCCAGGAACTGACATTGATCCCCAAGGTGGTCCACTATAGTCATAAATTCATAATTTAAACACACAATCTATATTGACATTCATAGGTCAACAGCATCTTGTGTTTTGTGAACTTCTCCTTATTTTGTCTCTATTTCATGCAGGTATTGTGTATTTTGCTAAATATGGTGACAGGTATAACTTTGCTGACATGGATGACAACCTTTTCCTGTGGTTATAGGGTTGCCTATGAATTCCCCTTCTTGGTTGAGACTCAGGACTTTCACAGGAGAGGAAAACGTGTGCAACAGCTGGCTTCTGACATCAGGATGAATTTTTTGTCAGTCCTGGGATTTGAACTCAGGTCTGGGTAGCTCTGTTGCACTGGGAGGGAAGGGGAAGCTCACCATCCTTGAAGTCTAGAAATTCAGGCCTGGTCTAGGGCCTGATTTGAAGCCCCAGCACTAGACAAAACCGCAAGCCCACCTTTTTTAAACCTAGGATCTCTCTTTACCTACAGGAGTGGTATGCATCTTGCATTCAGTGTAGTTATTCTTTTATTTTGTGTCTTATTCATTGATGTATTGTGCATGTTATTAAATATGGTGACAGATATAACTGTGCTGACATGGATGACAACCTATTCCCATGGCTATAGATTTGTTTATATAGCATTCTCCATCCTTGATGAGACCCAGGATATTCACAGAAGAGGAAAACATATGCAACCTTGGTTTTTCTCACATCAGAATGAATCTTTTGGCAGTGCTGGAATTTGAACTCAAGGCCTATCAGGCCCAATTGGTGAATGGGTCATGTTACGAACAGCAACCTGTGAGCCTTTCAGGAGCTAGGCCATTCCTGGGACCTGACATTGAGCCCTGGTGGGAGGGCAATATAGTCATAAATTCATAATTAAACAAAGGATCTATATTTCCAAACATGGGTCGGCTGCATCTTGCGTTTGGTGTAGTCATCCTGGCTGAGACCAAGAATTTGCATAGCAAAGGAAGACAGGTGCCACAACTGGCTTCTCACATCAGGGTGAATTTTTGGCAGAGCTGGTATTGAAACTCGGGGCCTAGGAGGCCCAACTGCCCAATCGGTCCACATGACCACACCAGACTGTGAACCACTAAGGAGATGGGCTCTTCCCAGGAACAGAGATAAAGCCACAGGGAGGCCAAAATAGTCCTCAATGCATCATTGAAACATGGGGTGTATATTCACATCCGTGTGTGGACTGCATCGTGCATTGAGTGTACTTATTGTGTTTATTGTGTATGCTATTCATGGATGTATTGTGTATTTTCTTATGTATATGATGACAGGTATAATTGGACTGACATGGATAACAACTTATTCCCATGACCACAGGGTGGCCCATGCATTCTGCATCCTAGCTGAGACCCAAGACTTGCACAGGAAAGGAAAATAGATGCATCAATTGACTTCTGACACAAAGATGAATCTTTTGGCAGGGCTGGGATTTGAACTCAGGACCTAGCAGGCACAATTGGTGAATGGGTCCACATGAGCACACCAGCCTGTGAGCGACAAAGGAGCTAGGCATTCCCAGTAGCTGAGTTTGAGCCCCCCTTGGGGGAGAGTGGTGAGTACAATAGTCATCCATTCATAAGCTGAAGGTAGAATGCAAATAAGTACATATTTGTATAGAGTAGGATTGTGGTGACCTGTGATGGAATCCAATCTGTGAGTACCTATATTTGGATCTTTTCTGATGCATCCATTTCATGTATATGATGATTATTGTCATGCTTCATCAACTCTTATTTACAAATAATCTATACCCCATGAGTCTTATGTATCATTTCCTACTCACATCATGCATGAACTACTCATTCAAGGATGAGATCTTTCACATGCATTGGCCCTTCCTAGGTCCAGAAACGAGTATCTCAGGATCTCCCACCATTCCTTCCTCCTAGGGGGACTGAATTCAAGCCTTAGTCCTGAAAAAGATACTTCTTATATACATTTTAATGATAGGATTTATACTTACAATCAGATGTTCAGTCCATATTGTGTTTGGTGCATTTCTAAGTTTTATTTCTCATTTTATTCATTTATTTACGATTTATTTTATTGACTCTGATGACACCTCTACCATTTATTACATTGTTTACATCCTATCACATAGAATCTAGATTTTAGATGTGTTCTTCATCATGCCTGGCAATGTGAGGATCTGAACTCAGTGCCTAGCAGGCCCAATTCATGAATGGGTGAGTTTGAGCATGGGATCCTCTAGCCAATGAAGCTGTCAAGTGGTTCCCAGGCACTGAAATCGACCCCCATGTTTGGCCAAAACAGCGATACATGGATAGACAGACAATGGTATACAAATAAATATATATTGTTAAAGAGTGCCAGAGCCGTCTATCTATGATTGCATGACACCTACTACATTCCTACCAACTCTTAGGTATTTATAATACCACCATTGAATGAATATTATTCTTTTCATGCTTAATAAACTATACGTTAATCAGCATTCTAGGACTATTGCATCCAATTTTTAGACTAGACAGATGCATGAACTGCTCATTTAATTGGTATTCCCTTGCATAGGAATGAGTCTCTTGTGATCTGCTGCCATTGATGTCAGGACTGGGATTTGAACCCAGGGCTTATGTTGACAGGTTGGCCTATAGCTTCACTGATAGCTCACCAGAATCAGCAATGGTAGGTCAGGTCCACTTTGTAGCCATGTCATTCAGACCCAGGATGGTCACCATGCCCAAAAAAATCGTAAAATGCCAGCCCTCTGCAGCTCACCACTTTTTGTGCTTTCCAGCTTTTTTTTTCTTCCTGCAAGCCCTCTGGCCTAGGATCTCAGGATCGGCTATGGGTCTGGAGACTGCATCCCAGCCTAGGGAGGTTCCAGCTGAGGAAGTGTTTCCACGACCTGAGTTCAAGTCCCATGGATGGCTAAAAAATAAATAAATAAATAAAAATATTAATTATCTAGCTAAATAAAAAAAATTAAGCTCCCTGGTTTGGAATTTCTGCCAGTTTTCTTTCCTAGCCTGGAATTTGAACTCAAGGTGTTGGTAAATTTGTAGCAATGTGATGGAAGAGTTTCCACTACTTGATTTCAAACCCCGTGCCAACCACAAAAGAAAAACTAAGTCACTGAAGTCGGCAGGGTGAAGTAGTTGTGGAGATGGGAGGGAAGAGATGGTAGGGAGAAAACAAAGAAGGAGTCAACAATGCTCAATAGGAAATGTACTCATTACCTTGCTCCTGTATCTGTAACCCCTCTGTAAAACACTTTTGCAATAAAAAAGTACAAAAAAAGAGAAACAATGTCATTCTCAGAGAAGCACTTTTGAGGTACGGAAATGATGTCTGAATAGCTGTACAAATTCCACACTGCTTTTTTTTTAATGTTCAGTATGGCACTGAGTAAACATAACTGCTTCCATTAAAAAAAAGAAGTCACTGTCTTGTACCTGGGGCCCGTATTTCTGCCACTGCTAGGATTTGAGATCACTGTCCAGGTAACTCTTTTATACCATGGGTGAAGGCGAAGCTCACTGTCCTTGAGGAAAAGAAATTGAGGCTAGAGTTCCCAGGGCCTGAATGAAGGCTATGCAATGGAAAAAATGTTTCTATACATGTTTAATATATGATATACACTTACATATGCATGTTAATTTCATATTATGATTTTTATTATTGATTTTGTATTTTGTTTTTCTTTTATTCATTTATTGATTGATTTTTGTATTTAGTATTATTATCACATAATATTTATTACAATTTGCACATCTATAATAAAATTCTATACAATAATTTAGGATATCGACTCATTTTTATTAATATTTTATTAAGTGTTGAAACATAATACATAATTAAATGGAAGCATTTGTCACAGTCTTCACATGTTTAGAGTCTCTCCCAAGTATGAGCTTTATACAATCTTTGGACATCTTCCTATTGGGATTTTTTAAAATGATTTATAGTCATAAACCTTTTCCTGAGGATAGGCAAGTGAGGGATAAAATTGTAAGAGTGGGGCTAGAAATGTGGCTTAGTGGTAAAGAGCTCGCTTTGCATGCATGAATGCCAGGGTTTAATCCTCAGTGCCACATACTCAGAAAAAGCCAGAAGCTGTGGTGTGGCCCAAGTGGCTAATCTTGAGAAAAAGGAGCTCAGAGACAGTACCCAGGCACTAAAATCAATCCCAAGGACTGCCAAAAACAATAGACGAAATGTCAGTGGCTCACACATGGAACTCTAGCTTCTCAGGAGGCTGAGACTTGAAAACCACAGTTCAAAGACAGCCTAATAAAGGAAAGCCTGTTAGATGCTTATCTCCAGTGAACCTCGAAAGGACCCCATGTGGCACTGTGGCTAAAGTGGTTGAGTGTTCCCTTTGACCTGAGGGTCTAAAGCACAGTGCCCAGCCTTGAGTTCAAGACAAACAATTGGGAAAAAAAGTGAGGGTTAATCAAGGTACTTTTCCTATTTGCTAATTATGAGAACATCCTTTGGAAAATGAACACTGATGTATACCAGAATTGGAGTCAGAGCTTAAGGTCCAAGTGTGACACATCCATATGCCCAGCCTCTCAGACTCTATCATTGTAATCTTATGTCCTACAGGGTTCTTAAATGTCCAATGTTGAAAGGATTAATATGCTCCCCAAGCCCTTTGTGATAAGCAGTTGACTTGTATTGTCAAGGTCATCATAGTTCTGAACCTAGCAGAACATCAGTAGTTCAGGCCCGTCATCCTAGCTCAGGAGGCTGAGGTCTGAGGATCACAGGGGGAAGCCAACCAGGGCAGAAAAGTCTATGACACTCTGACTTCCACTTCTGAAAGGTCAGATGTTCAAGAGCTTCCTGTGTTTGCCTTGGGGTTGAGAAGTACTTGCACTCTAAATGTTCTTAGAGTTCTTGAGCTATAGAAGCAAGAAAGAAACATTATTGACCCATACTTCAGGTTTGTTCAGCCCTATACTACATGATTGTTAGTTTCTTTCTTTTTTTTTATTATTGTAGGAGATGATGTCTGGGCCTAGGAGATGTTCTTGAGCTCTTCATCTCAAGTCTTGTGCTCTACCAATTGAGCCAAAAGCCACTTCAGCTTTTCTGGTTTTCCATTGGAGCTAAGTGTCTCAAGGACTTTCCTGTCCAGGCTGGCTTTGAACTATGATCCTCAGATCTCATCCTCCTGAGTAGCTAGGATGACAGGCATGAGTGACAAGCACCTAGCTTCCACTTCAGGTTTCTTAGTAGTGAATTGGATATAATAGGCTAATGGGAACTTTTGTGTCTGGGATAATTTGGAACCCAGATCCTCAGATCTCAGCTTCCTGAGAAGGCAAGATGAGAGACCTCAGCTATAGACCCCTAGGTTGTGGCCTTTGCTGCAAGGGGTCCATGGCTCCACAGAGTAGAGTGGTAGTCATGAGCCCAAGAGGTAAGGGTGAGAGCTTAGGCCCCTAGTTCAAGGTTCATGACTGATAAAAAAACAAAACAAACAATTGTCTGTAGTAGACAACTCACTAGTCTTCAGTAATACATAATTTTGTCCCTCCCATGGAGACATATCTGAGCCTCAATATTCTTGTCTGCATAATCATCTCAGTGGGGAGATCTTACAAGGACCAATGAAAGAATGCACCTGGTGAAGGACACAGCACATGGCACTCTTTGCATGATTCAGCACACAGCATCCTGTGAAAGACTCAGAACCCAGCACCAATGCAGAATTCAGCACACTGCACCTTGTGAAGGACTCGGCACATAGCACCATGTGTAGGACTCAGCAGAGAGTACCCTATGGAGGACTCATCACATAGCTCTGTTCCACAAGATGTTATTAGACTTAGGGTGCTCTAATCAATATCACCATTCTTTGAGGAACATTTCACAAACCACAAAAGTTCACACCTAAGTGTTTAGTGGGATGTTTTATTTGGGGGAGGGGGCGTTAGTCATGGAGCTTGAGCTTAAAGCTTGGGGATATTATTGTTCTAATAACATTTGCCCAAGGCTAGAACTCTACCACTTTGAGCCATATTTCAAAGAGTCTAGCAGACTTCCCTCCAGGTTTGAAAACCCCAGACCGGCCAGGATATCGGGGGTATGCCAGGGTAAGCCAGGATGATGGGGGTACCCATGGAGCTGGGTTGCAGCAGTTTATATCTGGCTAAGTCAAGTTAGGTAGCAGCTGTCAGCACCAGACTCCTAGCTTGCTCTGTCATGTGCTATTTGAAGTACTGTCCTTATATAGTTGCAGTTAGAACATAGTACCTCTTTTTGCCGGCAGTCCAGGGGCTTGAGTAAGGGCTTTCACACTGTCCCTAAGCATTTGTGCTCAAGGGTAGAATTCAATTAATTGAAAAACAGCAGAACTTCTGGGTTTTCTGTTTATGTGGCACTGAAGAATCGAACCCATTGCTTCATGCTCACAAGGTGAGCAATTAACCACCGAGCCCCAGGAGTGAAGGAGGTATAAATAGATAGAGATTGGTATATATAAGCATTATATACAGAGAAAGATGTCTGTATATTATTATTTTATAGAAATTGCTACAATTATTACTTATTAAATTATGTCTCCATTTAATGATATGTCCCAGTTAACAATTAGTAAAGCATGAATTAAATTACTCAATATCCTATTATGGTTTATCACATATGTACATACATCCATACACATAATTTCATATTTTATAGAATGACACAGATGTCTATACATTATTAAATTATGCATCATGTGTTACTACCAATTATTAGGTATTTATGTTTCCATGCAATTTTTATTCTGGTAATATTTAATAAAATATTAAATTTAATCCACATCCTATAGTTTTTGTGTCTAATTTTATCCTAGAATGATTCACTATTACTTCAATCTGTTTTTCATTTATTGTAGTGACAACTCTTCCACCCATGACATTTTTTACATTTATGACATCCTATTACATAACACATAGAGTTGCATCTCAATTATACATCCTACCTGTCACCGAGCACTTTCAAAGAAAGTACATTTTTTGGCAGTGGTGGGATCTAACTCAGGGCCTCGAAGGCTCAATTCATGACTGTCAGCACAGCAGCCTCTAGACAATTCAGCTGCCAGGCACTTCCCAGGACCTGAAATCGAACTCCGAATGTTGTCCCCATATTGTGCTTAGTGTACTTATTCATTTTATTTTTTGTTTTATTCATTTATTTACCATTTATTTTATTGACTGTTATTACACATGAAATATTTATTACATTTATTACATAGGATATAGTTTTGCCTATGTATGAAACTTCACACCTGATTCCCAGGACTTTCACAGAAAAGGAAAACATGTGTTGCCATGGGCTTCTTACTGCACGGTTCAATTTTTGTGAGTGCTGGCATCTGAACTCACAGCCTACAAGGCCCAATTCATGAATGGATGAGTGTCAGCATGCCAGCCTGAGGCATATTGTGCTGACAAGCATTTCCAGAACTTGAGATCCAGCTCTAGGAGTTGACAAAATTAGAACAGATTGACATGCAGATGGTAGTACAAAAATAATTATTGATTTTTATAGAGTGCAAGAGATTTCTATACATTATTCAGTTATATAGGCTACATTCCTATCAATTCTTGGATATTTAGTATACCTCCATGTAATTAATAGTATTGTTTTCATCCTTAATTATTGATTAAATCAACCACTGTCCTGAAACTATTTTGTCCATGTAATTAATAGTATTCTTTGAATGTGTCAAAAATATTCATTAAAATCCATTAGCCTCCTAAAATCACTCTATTTATATAGTAGTATACAGAAACAACTACTTCAACCTTGCCATTCATAATCTTCCATTGGTATTCCTATGAATAGGAACGAGACACTTAGGATCTCCCTCCATTGGTAGGGGTCAGGACCCGGCTTCAAACACAGGGCCTATATTGCTATGTTGGCCTATGGCTTCCCTGGTAGTCCGCCAGCCTTCAGTAATGCCAACTTACCAACATTCTTCAACCGGGTCATTCAGACGCAGGATGGTCACTTAGCAAAGAAAACAAATGTAAAACTGGTAGCCATCTGCAAGTTGCCAGTTTTTTTTTTTTTTTCCTGTGTCGCATTAATTATTTTTTTTTTCTTGTCAGCCTTTGGGTCCCAGGAACCCAGGTTTGGCTGTGGTTCCAGTGGCTGCACCCCAGCCTAGAGTGATCAAAGCTGAGGCAGAATTGCCATGAGCTGAGTTCAAGCCCTGTGCTTGACAAAAGAAAAATACCTACCTACCTACCTACCTACCTACATTAAAAATATTTTAAAAATTATGAGGCTCCTTGGCTTGGAATTCATGCTGTTTTTTCTGCCAGGCCTGGGATTTGAACTCAGGGTTTGGGTAAATCTGCAGCACTATTGGGGATGGGGAAGATCACCATTCTGGAAGACAAGAAAATCAGGCGTGTTTCTAGGGCCTGAATTCAAGTCCTAGCACTCGAAAAAATAATATTCGTATATATTTTAAGTACATGAATTTTATTGACCTACACATTTTTATGGCATATTGCAGTTAGTGTATTCATTTTATTTTGTGTTTTGTTTCTTATATATTTTAGTGAATATGATTACACATATAATATTTTTTGCATCCTATTACATAAGACACAGATTTGCCTATGCATTCTACATCATTCCTGAGTCCCAGGAATTTCACCATTAAAGAAACCAAGTGGGACAATTGGCTTTCTACCAGAATTAAGTTTTTGGAAGTTCCGTGAATTGAACTCAGGGCCTAGCAGGCCCACTTCATGAGTGGGTAAATGTTAGCACACCAGTTTGATGCAAGAGAAGTTGGCGGGCAAATTTGACGACCTGAGATCAAGCCCTAGGAATGGCCAATATATAAACAGATAGAGGATTAGACTGCAGTGTGTGTGTGTGTGTGTGTGTGTGTGTGTGTGTGTGTGTGTGTGTGTGTGTGTGTGTTGTGAGCTGCTTTTAATCAGGGCTATCCCTCTACCACTGGAGCTACACAGCTCTAATTCTGGCTTTGTTGGCACAGAAGTTGGGTAGGGATCTCAAGGACTTTCCTGCCTAGTGTGAATTTGACTATGATCCTCGTATCACAGCCTCCTATCACATCAATAAGGACTGCTGAGAGCCACTGGTGCCTGCCTAATCATTGGTCTTGCAATTCTTGGACAGACCAGTGAGTTCCCTATCCTCGAGTTAAAATGGTGGGAGCTGGAGCCCACAGTTCGAATCCTGGTCCTGCCACCTCCAAATGGAAAGATATCCTTAGAAACTCATTCCTATCTATATGAAAACCAATGGACATGATGTATGTTATGATTGAATGGGCAGCACTTAAATAATTCTACAATAAAATTATACACAATTATATTATAGGACACTGATCGATTTTAATCAATACTTTATGAAGCATTTAAACAATCACGTTCATTAAATGGAGGCATAATGAAATACCTAAGAATTAGGCATCACATAGTATAAAGGTGTCATTATTTTCTGCTAGGACTGGGATTTGAACTCATGGTCTTGGTAACTCTGTTGCACTGTTTTGAAAGGCGAAGCTAGCCTTCTTGAAGCCAAGAAATTTATGTCTGTTCCTTACGTCTGAAATTGATCCCCGGTACTATAATACATCCTATTTGTGTACATTTTAAATATATGATTTATATTTACATACATAGGTTGACTCCATATTGCATTCAGTGTAGTTATTAATTTTATTTTTCTTTTATTCATGTGTTTGTGGGGCACATGGGCAGCAATGATGGTGCTGAGAGGATGTTGAGTGGGCACAGTCCAATTGTTTACTTTAAAACCTGATTGGATATAGCTTAGGTGCATGATAGGGTGTGACCTTTACAGTGATTGGTTGGTTCCTTTCCCTCCCCTTCCATGCCTCACAATTTTTCCCTTTAAATGGTGCTTGCTGTGTAAACGAGTTCTTCCTTGACTTGACTCCCCACTGTGTCTGAATGTCTCCCGGGCTAGTGAGTGGCGCAGTTACTTTTCCTTGGGCCCCATCAATCTTTTGAGGGCAAAAAAAGACCCAACATGTATTATACTGTTTATTTTATTGACTAATATGGCACATAGAAAATTGGTTACATTGATTAAATAGGATATATATGTGCATATATATTCCACTTATACCTGACACCCTGGAATTTCCCAGAAAAGGAAATCATGTGTCACCATCAGTTTCTTACTCCATGATTCATTCTTTGGGCATGATGGCATCTGAACTCAAGGCCTACAGGGCCAAATTCATGAATGTGTGTGTGTCAGCATGCCATCCTGGAACAAATTGAGCTGATAGGCAGTTCCCAGGATCTGAGATCGAGCACTAGTAGTTGACAAAATAAGAACAGATTGACACACAGGTTGTAGTACACTAATAAATACATAAATCTTTACAGAGTGTCAGAGATATATATCCATTGTTCACTTATATATACTACATTCTTACCAATTCTTGGGTACTTATTATGCCTCCATGTAATTAATATTATTTTTTTATTTGTTTTATTTTTTATTGTGAAAATAATGTACAGAGGGTTACAATTACATGGGCAATATTTTGAGTATATTTTTATCAACCATTGTAGCCTCCTCCTTTGTTTGCACTTCCCATCCCTTCCCATCCTCCCCTCTGCCCCCCCACCCAATCCTCCCTGCTCCCTCACCCACCCCCCCTCACCAAAGTTGTAAAGTTCGTTTTCAACATGACGACTTGTACATCTCTTTGTTGCAATGGGTCCACCTGTATTCCTATTTAAACGATTTGTTTTCTCATTCCCCTCCACAAATTATACTGACATCAAGTACAGTGAAAGCAGGTGTTATACTGTGGGGGAGGGACATACAAAGCAACAAAGAAAAAATCTTATCAATGTGTTAGAAACAATCGCATGAAAGAAAAAAAACATTTGAGTACATATCTTAGGGTTCATTTCCCTAATATCACCTTATCTGACCTTTTCTGCTTTACTCAGACATATATTAGTTATTGCAAATAAGGGAAACCATGGGATAGGGCACTAGCCTTGAGCTGAAGAGCACCCGGCCCAGAGTTAAGGCCCCAGGATCCACAAAAATAAATAAATGTTATTATTTTTATCTTTAATAACGTATTAAGTAAATCAGTGTCCTGAAATTATTGTGTCCCTGTGAGAAATAATATTCTTTTAATGTTTCATAAGATATTAAATAAAATCAATCAGCCGACTGAAATCATGAAGTCTAATTGTGTACAAGTATCATTCATGAGCATGTCATTCAACTGTGACAGTGATAATATTCCATCATTATTCCTGTGGATGGGAATGAATTTCTTAGGATCTCGCACCATCTGGAAGTGGCATGACTGTATTTGAACTGTAGGCCTATGTTGCTGTGCCAGACTATGGCTTCTCCAATAGCCCTCAATTAAAAAAAATATTTAGCTCCCTGGTTTGCATTTCATGACATTATTTTCTGCCAGGCCTGGGATTTGAACTCAAGGTCTGGCTAAATATGCAGCACCGTGACGGAAGGGAATCTGAACATGCTTGAAGACAAAAATCAGGCCTGTTCCCTAAGTCTGAATTCAAGCCTCAGGGCTGGAAAACATACTCCTTATATCCATTTTAAAGATAGGATTTATACTTCCATACAGCTAGTCAGACCATATTGTTTTGGGTGTGGTTATTCATATTATTTCTTGTTTTATTCATTTATTTACCATTTATTTCATTGACTCTGATGACCCTTCTACCATTTATTACATTGTTTACATCCTATCACAGCATCCAGATTTGTAAATATGTTCTCCATCATGCCTGACACCCAAGGCTCTCACAGAAAAGAAAAACATTTGTCACACTTGGCTTCTTACTCCAACATCAAATTTTGGCAGTGCTGGGACGTGAACTCAGGGTTTAGCAAGCCCAATTCATGAATGGATGAGTGTGAGCATGGCAGCCTCTAGCCAATGAAGCTGTCAGGTGGTTCCCAGGTGCTGAGATCCAGCTCCAAGTTTGGCCAAAACAGTGATACATGGATAGGCAGAGGGTGGTATACAAATAAACATATATTAGTCAAGAGTGCCAGAGCCATCTATCTATGATTGAATGACAGCTAAGACATTCCTACCAACTCTTAGGCATTTAATATACCACCATCGAAGGAATATTATTCTTTTCATGCATAATAACTTATTAATTAAGATCAATCAGCCTCCTAGGATTATTGCATCCAATTTTAGACTAGACTGAAACATGAACTACTCTTTCAATTGGTATTTTTATGCATAGGAATGAGTCTCTTGTGATCTCCTGCCATCATAGGTGTCAGTACTGGGATTTGAACTCAGGGCCTATGTTCACAGGTTGGCCTATGGATTCACTGATAGCATGCCAGCCTTCAGATATGGCAGGTTAGGTCCACTTTGCAGCCATGTTATTCAGACCCTGGATGGCCACTGTGCAAAGAAAAAAGTGGAAAACCCTCAGCCCTCTGCAGCTTGCCACTTTTTGTGCTATGCTACGTTTTTTTTTTCTTCCTGAAACCCCTCTGGGCTGAGGATCCCTAGATTGGCTATGGGTCCGAGGATGCCCCACTCTAGGGTAATTGAAGCTGAGGCAGAGTTGCCATGACCTGAGTTCAAACCCCATGTTGGCAAATTACAGAATAAATAAAAATATTAATTAATTATTTAACTAAATTAAAAAGAAATATAGCTCCCTTTTTTTGAATTTCTACCAGTTTTCTTTCCTAGCCTGGGATTTGAACTCAGGGTCTTGGTAAATATGTACCAATGTGAGGGAAAGTGCATATTTGCCACTACTTGAGTTCAAACCCCATGCAAATCCAAAAATAAAAATTAAGTCACTGAGCTCGGCAGGGGGAGTATTTGTGGAGATGGGAGGGAAGGAATGGTAGGGGAAAAAGAAAGGAGGAGGCAACAATGCTCAATAGGAAATGTACTCATTACCATGCTCATTTAACTGTAACCCCTCTGTACATTTTTACAATAAAAAAATGAAAAAAAAGTAGTGCTCACACAAGCATTTTGGGGTTAAGAGAAAGGTGTCTGATAGATGTGCAAAATTCTACAATGCTTTTTTTTAAGGTTCAATACGTAACTGAATAAACAAAACTACTTCCATTAAAAAAATTAAGTCACTGTCTTGGAACTGGGGCTAGTATTTCCATCATTGCTGGGATTTGATCTCACCATCAAGGTAACTCTTTTGCATTATGGGTGAAGGCAAAGCTTGAGGATAAGAAATTCAGGCTAGACTTGCCAACTTCTGAATGAAGGCCCTGCAATGGAAAAATATTTCTATATATGTGTAATATATGATATATTTACAGATGTATGTTTATTACATATTATAATTTTTATTATTGATTTGTATTTATTTTATTTTTTACTTTTCATTTACTTATTATTTATTGTATTTAGTATTATTATACACGTAGTATTTAGTACATGTTGTACATCTATTATAAATTTATACACAATTATTTAGGACATTGACTCGTTTTTCATTAATATTTTATTACGTGTTGAAACATGATACATAATTAAATGGAAGCATTTGTCACAGTCTTCACATGTTTAGGGTTTTTTTCCTAAGTATGAACTTTGTCTTCTTTATCCTTAGAACCTTCCTATAGGAATTTCTTTAGATGATTTTTACTCAGAAGCCTTTTCTTGGGGATAGGCAAGTTGAGGGATAAAATTGTAAGGGTGGGGCTAGAAATGTGGCTTAGTGGTAGAGAGCTGGCTCAGCATGCATGAATGGTAAGGTTTGAATGCTCAGTGCCACATACTAAGAAAAAGCCAGAAGCTGTGGAGTGGCTCAAGTGGTACAGCGCTAAGCTTGAGAAAAAGGAGCTCAGAGACAGTACCCAGGCCCTTAGTTCAAGACGCAGGTCTGGCAACAACAGCAGGCCAGTTGCCTGTGGCTCACAATAGGAACCTTAGCTTTTCAGGGGGCTGAGATCTGAAGATCACAGTTCAAAGAGAGCCTAGGCAAGGAAAACCTGTTAGACTCTTATCTCCAATGAACCACAAAAAGACCACATGTGGTGCTGTGGGTCAAGTGGTAGAGTGTTCGCCTTGAGCTGAAGGGCTCAGCGACAGTGCCCAGGCTTGAGTTTGAGACACAAAACTGGAAAAACGTGAGAGGTAGGCAAAGTACTTTTCCTATTTGTTAATTAGGAGAACATTCTCTGGAAAAATGAATGTTCATGTACACCAGAATTGGAGTTAGAGCTCAAGATTCAAGTGTAACCCATCCATATGCATAGCCTCTCAGACTCTAGCATTATAAACTTGTGTCTGAAAGGTCCAATGTTGAAAGGCCTAATATGCTGCCCAAGCCCTTTGTGATAAGCAGTTGACTTGTAATGCAAATGTTATTAGAGTTCTGAACCTAGCAGGGAACCAGTAGCTCATGCCCATCACCCTAGCTCAGGAGGCTGAAGTCTGAGGATCACAGGATGAAGCCAGCCAGGGCTTGAACATATATGACACTCTGACTTCTATTGCTGACAGGTCTGATGTTCAAGAGCTTCCTGTGTTTCCCTTGGTAATGAGAAGTTACTTTCACTCTAAATGTTCTTAGAGTTCTTTTTTTGTTGTTGTTTTGAGTTGGTTATTTATTTTATTTTTGTGAACATACTGTACAGAGGGGTTACAATTACATGGGCAGGTTAATGGGTACATTTCTTCTCAAGCATTGCAGCCTCCTTTGTTTACCCTTCACATCCCTTCTGAGGCTCCCCCCCAACCCTCCCAACAATCCTCCCCGCCTCCCCCCCCCCGCAACAACATTGTAAAGCTCATTTTTGACATGACAACTTGTACTTCTCATTGTTTCAACAGGTCCACCTGTATCCTTAAAAGACTTGTTTTTCCCCATCTCCTCCACAAGTTATACTGACATCAAATACAGTGAAAGCAGGGGTTATACTGTGGGGAAGGGACATACAAAGCTACAAAGAGATAATCCTATAAATGCATTAGAAACAAATGCATGAAAGAAAAAAAACATTAAAATACATATCTAAGGGTTTATTTTCCTAACATCACATTATCTGACCTTTTCCGCTTGACTCATACATATACTAGATATTGCAAATAAGAGAAACCATGGGACCTATGTTTCTTTGGGCCTGGCTTACTTCACTTCATATAATTTTTTCCAAGTTTTTCCATTTCCTAACAAATGGGGCAATGCCATTCTTTCTGATGGAGGCATAGAATTCGCTTGTGTATATATACCACATTTTCTTGATACATTCATCTACTGAGGGGCATCTCGGCTGGTTCCACATCTTAGCTATGGTAAATATTGCTGCAATAAACATAGTTGTGCTGGTAGCTTTAGTGTGGTCTTGTTTGTAAACATTTGTGTAAATGCCCAAAAGTGGGATTGCTGGGTCATAGGGGAGCTCTATGTGAAGTCTTTTGAGGAACCTCCATACTGCTTTCCAAAGTGGTTGTACACGTTTACATTCCAACCAACAATGAAGTAAAGTTCCCTTCTGTCCACATCCCCTCCAGCATCGGTTGTTGTAAGAGTTCGTTATTTTTGCCATTCTAACTGGATTGAAGTACAAACCCTTAGCAAATCATATTAGAAAAAGAAGAGAAAACACCCAAATAAATAAAGTCAGAGATGGGAATGGAAACATCTCCACCTAAACAACCAAGATTCAGAACATTATAAAGGAATACTTCGCAAAAGTTTATGTTAATAAGTTTGAGAACTTGACAGAAATGGACCTTTTCCTAGCAGATATTGACATGCAAAAACTAAACCAAGATGAGTTAAACCATCTTAACAGGCCCATATCAAGCATTGAAATAGAAACAACAATAAGAGAACTTGCAGCTAAGAAAAGTCCAGGACCAGATGGTTTTACAGCGGAATTTTCCAATGCCTTCCAACAGAGCTCACACCAATACTCCTTCAACTCTTCAATGAAATTGAAAGAGAAAGTACAATACCGAACACATTCTATGAAGCCATCATGACCCTCATCCCAAAACCAGGCAGAGACTCATCAAAGAAATAGAACTATAGACCCATTTCTTTGATGAACATTGATGCAAACCTTCTCAACAAAATTTTGGCCAACCGACTTCAACAGTTCATCCAAAAAATCATACACCATGATCAAACAGGATTCATTTCAGGCATGCAAACCTGCTTCAATAGACGCTAATCAATTAATATTGTTCATCACATCAACAGGAACAAGTATAATAACCACAAGGTTATCTCAATAGATGCAGGAAAAGCATTCGACAAAGTCCAATACCATTTTATGATGAAGGTTTTGGAAAAATTAGGAATCCATGGAACATTCCTCAATACAATAAAGGCAATGACAAACCTACTGCCAGCATTATACTTAATGGTGAAAGACTAAAGCCATTTCCCCTTAACTCAGGATCAAGACAAGGATGTCCACTCTCTCCACTTCTCTTCAATATAGTATTATAATGCCTAACTACAGCAATAAGACAAGATGCAAACATAAAGGGGATCCAAATAGGGAAAGAAGAAATAAAACTCTCCCTCTTTGCAGATGACATGATCTTGTATTTAAAGAATCCCATAGACTCCACTCCCAAATTACTCAAGCTGATTCAAAACTTTGGCAAAGTAGCAGGGTATAAAATTAACCCCCCCCAAATCAATGGCTTTTCTGTATGCCAACAATGAGAAAAGTGTGGCTGAAATTACGAAAGCAACTCCATTTGTAATAGCCCCACAAAAAAATAAAATACCTAGGAATTAACTTAATCAAAGAAGTGAAGGACCTCTATGAAGAAAACTTTAAAATCTTGAAAAAAGAAATCAAAACAGAACTTAGAAAACAGCAAAACCTCCCATGCTCCTGGATTGGAAAGATTTACATCGTGAAAATGGTAATACTTCCCAAGGCTATCTACAAATTCAACACGATACCAATCAAAATTCCAACCTCATTCTTCAAGGAAATAGAAGAGGCAATCCAAAAATTCATATGGAACAATAAAAGACCCTGAATAGCATAAACACTCCTCAACGGAAAGATCATTGCTGGAGAAATATCAATACCAAATCTCAAACTCTACTATAAATCCATAGTAATCAAAACAGCTTGGTACTGGTATAAGAACAAACCTCAAGACCAATGGAATAGAATTGAAAACCCAGAAATGAACCTACAGACATATACCCATCTAATCTTCGAGAAGGGAGTTAAAAAAAATGGAAGAAAGACAGCCTCTTCAGTAAATTTTGCTGGCAAAATTGGTTAACTACTTGTAGAAAACTAAAGCTAGATCCTTATATATCATCCTGCACCAGAATCAATTCTAAATGGATCAAAGACTTTGGAGTCAAAGCAGACACTATGAAAACCTTACAGGATGGAATAGGAGAAACCCTAGGTCTCCTTGGCACAGGCCAAAATTTTCTTAATAGAGAACCGGAAACATAACAAAACAAAGAAAGTTTGGACAAATGGGATTACATGAAATTGTAGGGCTTGTGCATGGCAAAGGACATAGCTAGCAAGAACAATAGAAAGCCCAAGGATTTGGAGAAGATCTTCACTAGCCACACAACATATCTAAAATATACTTGGAACTCAAAAAATTAAATCCCCCAACAACAAATTCTCAAAGAAACAACTGCCCATTAAACAAGTAGGCTAAAGACTTAAAGAGAAACTTCTCTGAAGAGAAAAGATGGATGGACAATAGACACATGAAGAAATGCTCAACCTCCTTAGCCATAAAAAATGCAAATCAAAACAATATTGAGATCCCACCTCACTCCAGTTAGAATGGCAAAAATCAAGAACTCTAACAACAACAGGTACTGGAAGAGATGTGGACAGCTGTGAACCTTACTGCATTGTTAGTGGGTGTGTAAACTTGTTCAACCTCTTTGGAAAGCTGTATGGAGTTTCCTGAAAAGACTTCACATAGAGCTCCCCTATGATCCAGCAATCCCACTTTTGGGTATTTACCCAAATGTTTACAAACAAGACCACACTAAATCTACCAGCACAACTATGTTTATTGCAGCATTATTTACCATAGCTAAGATCTAGAACCAACCCAGATGCCTCTCAGCAGAGGAATTGATCAAGAAAATGTGGTTTAAATACACAATGGAATTCTATGCCTCCATCAGAAAGAATGACATTGCCCCATTTGTTAGGAAATGGAAAGACTTGGAAAAAATTAAATTCAGTGAATAATCCAGGCCCTAAGAAACATTGGTCCCATGGTTTCCCTTATTAGCAATATCTAGTATATGTATGAGTCAAGTAGAAAAGGTCAGATAGTGTGATGTTAGGAAAATGAACCCTTAGATATGTATTTTAATGTTTTTTTTTCTTCCATGCATTTGTTTCTAACCCATTTATAAGATTGTTTCTTTGTTGCTTTGTATGTGTCTTCCCCACAGTATAAACCCTGCTTTCACTATATTTGATGTCAGTATAAATTGTAGAGGAGATGGGGGAAAAACAAGTCCTTTACAGATACAGGTGGACCTATTGCAACAATGAGAAGTACAAGTTGTTAGGTCGGAAACAAACTTTTCAATTTTGGTGCGGGGTGGGGGGTTGGGGGGTGTATTGGGTGGGGGTCTGGGAGGGAGGCTGGGAAGGGATGTGAAGGGTAAACAAAGAGGAGGCTGCAATGCTTGATAAGAAATGTACTCATTACCTTGCCCTTGTAATTGTAACCCCTCTGTACAGTATGTTCACAAAAAATTAAAATTAAAATTAAAATATAAAAAAATAAAAAAAAGAAAATTGGAAAAACAAAAACTAAATTTAAGAAATGAAACCCTTAAAAATTATGTACGTTTAAAGAAATGATACCCAAAGAAGAAAAGGATAGGGTGAGAGGAGGGGAGGGATAGAAAGAAGCATGAAAGCAAAAAAATAAAATATCTGGTAGAGCGCTCACCTTGAGCTGAAGAGCTGAGGGACAGCGCCCAAGCCCAGAGTTCAAGCCCCATGACCGACAAAAAAAAAAAAAAAATCTTACAATTAGTTACTTGATAATAATGTAGGTATAAATCGATGATACTGCTTTTAAAGAAGTTAAGCCTAAGAGGTTTTGAATTTAGTAATAAATTTCTGGATTAAGTATGTACACTATTGGGAATAAGGTCTAATTATTGATGACAGGTATATATCTTGGGATGAGCAGAACAGCAATTAAGTCATGCACAAAAAAGAGAGAAAAAATGAAAAGAATAAAAAAGGACCAAAAGCTCAAAAGAGATTAAACACACACACACACACACACACACACACACACACACACACACACACACACACCAAAAATAAAAATTATGAGAAAAAATTAACAGAAAACACTTTAAAAAATAAAAATTTAAGAAAAGTTTCAAAAAAGAGTTCCTTGATTTTTTTTTTCGGGGTGAATGGGAAAACCCTGTATTTCTCTGTGTCCATAACGAGTCTCTTGGTAGAGTCTCGGGTCTGCTTTTGGTGTTTGATTTTCCTTTGGCTTGATTGGTTTCTTGTCTGATTGGGCAGGCAGAAACTGCTAAGTGTTAGGCATGTTTTTTGATCCTCCTCCCAGGCTAGTTCAGTGGGAGGGAGATCTGCTTGGAGTATCACAAAGAGGAAGATGGCTGTTTCCTCTAGTTTGGAGATACTGTGATGAGGCTAGGTTCTGTGTAGGGTTGAGATCTTTCAGCAAACAGTAGTTTTCCCTGAGGGGCTAACTCCTGAGACACTCACAGAGCCCAGCTTGGAGATTTCCTCAGGGTTTATGTTTACTGAATTTCAATTGTTTGTCTAGGTTGTTGTAGGGAGAGGCAGTCTCTGGCTGTGATTACCTGGTGAAGAAAGTCACTCCTCTGTGGGTAAAGTTTTTTCTGCCTGGGCTGGGTGACTTTCTCCTGGGTGGAACTGTCATCATAACTGACATCATAACTGTCTTCATAAACCTATTATATGATCATGGTATTTCCCCTGCCAGGTAAGTATGGGAAGGGATGGGAAGAGGAAACAAAGGAGGAGGCTACAATGCTTGATTAGAAATGGACTCATTATCTTGCCCCTGTATTTGTAACCCCTCTGTACAGTATTTTCACAGTTTTTTAAAAAAACCTATTGTGACCTATTGTAACATGGTAAACCTATTGTGACCTCATCACCATTATAGCATCACCAACTAAGTATAACATCAAAATATTATTATCACTCGAAATTGTGACATCATATTGCCATTGTGATATCACTGTTCCATTGGGTTTTTCAATCCTATTATGACCTCATAACATTTTACAAAACTCGTGGCCTTTGAGCCTATTAACTTGTGAACTTGCACACTTATGATGCAGAAAACACAAGACAATCCAATGAGGCACATTGATGATAACTTTATTTACACTAGAAATGGGCCTCCATTTACCTTGTCCTGGGCTGTACACTCAGTGACAGCCCAGACCCAAACACCAAATCTCAGACCTCCAATAGGCATAGTTAATTGGTTTGCAAAACACCAACCCCCCAAATTATCATCTCCGTGCTCCAAACTTCAATAGGTAAGACTTTTTCCTTTTCCCTTATTCCCTTCTTCTTTATAGACTTTTCCTTCATTTCCCTTTTTCCCCTCCATCACTTCCTTCTTCTCTTTAGGCCTCTCCACTACACTTGTCTGGACTGGTGGCCAATTGGCTTCCTTACCCTCCTGCTCTCCCTCAAATTCCTCTTCTCCCAGGTCTTTCCCCTCCTGCTGTCTCACCACTTCCTTCCTTGCAGGTCTTCCCTTGATTTTCTCAAATTCCATTGCTCTGACCATGAAGGCTATATATAGGTTGAACCCCTCCATCACTCCTGTGGGTTTCCTACCTAACAGTTTTCAACCATCACTTCACAAACTGCCTGTTCCCCAATCAATTCTTCACAGTTCATTATGTGAGGATGACATCCTACCCCCTCCAGCAGCATGCCGTGCTCACTTGTGTGGCATGGCACATGCACTCCAGTGGGCAAGGTCATGGGGCAATATTGATTAGTGGGCCCTGCTCATTATTAGGACCATGCTGCTTCATATATCCCCCAATGTTTTTCATGTCCAATCAAATCCTTGATTCCTTCTAAACAAATCCTAAAAATTCCCTTCTCTCCACCCAATGAACAGGCTTAAAAGGTTAAATTTAATAGAAAACAAGTAAATTATAGAAACACACTAGTTAGCATTAATTAACACTTAGGAAGTCTTATCCTTAACAGTCCATCTTGAAGCCCTCTCTGTATATTGGTCTACTACCTATTCCACTTGAGAATGATGGATCCAATGCTGTTTTCGTGCTAATTCAATAGGCGACAGTGAAGTTAGCACCACCAAGTAAGGTCATTGCCAGTTTGGTTCCAATTCAGGAGCATGATGAATTTTTATCCACACCAGCTGTCCAGGCAAGAAAGAGTGGGTGGAGTTTCTTATTTTCTTTTTTCAACTCCATTTCTTAGTTTATTTCACTTACGTGGGGTCTAGTTTTTTAATTTATTTGTGAAGCGAGACTTGCTATAGAATAAACTAAACTACTCTCCTCAAAGAAAATTTCCTTCCAACTGGATTTAATTTCTTATTTTATATTTGAAAATTTTATTTTCATCCTAATGTTTATTTTTAAACACATTTTATCATTATTATATTTAAATAGTTGTACAAAGAAGTTCCCATTCTACAAAACAGTACACAAATACAAGGTGTCTGACGACATTGTCACCCATTCCTCCTAACCCTTCCATTCTCACACTTTTTTGTAAAAATTGAGATAGGTAATTACATATTTTTCACATATTTCACAGTATTGTGGGATTGTGATACTTAGTTAAAGTCACAACCACATTTTAACCTTGACAAGACAAATTATTGTTATCATATTCCAAAGTTTGTTGATTCTATGAGCTTTTACAATCCAAAATATTTTTCCCACCTCAGGTGATATTTACATTTTTTTCCTTTTGCTTAATGTAGGCTATTCCCTCTTGCCCTCTTTCCCTCTCATTCATCTCTTCCCATCACTGTGTTTGGGTTGCTTAGTTAATTTTCTTCTATGTCCCGTGCAGCTTATGGGCCCCTTTGTTATATGTTGTTACATTTTCCACTTATTGTGTTCCTCCTCCTGGCTTCCCTCCATTGCGTGCATATTTCTGCCGACTACATAGTCAAGAACATGGAGTCATTAATAGTGATACAACAAAATGAGTGGCTCTCCATTGTTTCTCGAGTCCTGTTTACTTTGTCATACCTTCTTGCATTTTGGCTTTAGCATCCACGTATCAGGTAGACCCTATGCCATTTGTCTCATTGTTCTTGGCTTATCTCACTCAAATAATTTGGTCTAGTTCCATCCATTTCCCTGCAAATACCTTCATTTTGTCCTTTCTAATGGCTGCATGGTATTCCATTGTATATAGGTTCCACATTTTTTGGATCCACTTATCAGTTGTGGCTTATCTGGGATTTTTCCAAATCTTGGCTATTGTGAACAGTGCTGCAGCAATCATAGAGGTGTGCATGTGTATGTACACTGGTTCCTGTTGTTCAGAGTAGATCCTTAGGAGTGTTATGGCCAGTTCAGGTCGATATTTAGATTTCCTAAGTACCTCCAGACAGCTTTCCAAAGTGGTGGTATTAGTATACATTCCCACTAGCAATGTAGCAATGTGTCTTTCTTTGTATCACTTCCAGCATTTGTCATTGGCTTAATTTAGGATGTGGACCATTCTGATTGGGGTAAGGTGGTATCTTAGAGTTGTTTTTATTGGCATTTCCCTTACAGCCAGGGATGATGAACATTTCCTCATGTATTTCTTTGCCGTTTTTATCTTTTCTTCTAATAAGTCTCTCTTTAGCTTCCTTGACTATTTCAAGATTGGTTTTTTAGGTTTGTGAAGGGTTAGTTTCTTGACTTCACCATATATACTATAATGGATATTATAATATAATGGATATTAGACGCTTGTCTGTTATATTGCTGGTAAATATTTTTTCCCATTTCTTCCCCTTTCCTGGTAATCTCTACGATTCTTTTTTTTTAGTCTTTTATAGTTTTCATAAAACAGACCCTGTATATCTTTAGTTAGGTTAACTCCTAGACACTTTTTATTTTTAGGTTATTGTGAATGGGGCTGTTTCTTTGATTTCCCTTTCTATTTGTACATTGTTACTATACAGAAAGGCGATTGGTTTCTGTGGGTTAATTTTGTATCCTACTACTTTGCCAAGTTGGTTTATAAGCTCTAAGAGTTTGGGGATGGAGCTTTAGGGATCAGTTATTTATAAAATAATGCCATCTGCAAAAAGAGATACTTTATCTTCTTTCTCTCCTATGTGGAGCCCTTTAATGTCTTTCTGTTGCCTTATTGCTCTATCTAAGAATTCCAGAACTATATTGAAGAAGCGTGGATAGAGTGGGCATCCTTGCCTTGTTCCTGTTTTTAGGGGAATTGGTTGTAGTTTTTCCCTATTAAGAATAATATTGGCCTTTGCTGTGCCATGTAAGGCTTTTATTATGTTATGAAATGTTCCTTCTATTCCTATTTTTTCCATAGCGTTTAACATAAATGAGTGCTGAATTTTATCAAAAGCCTTTTCTGCATCAATGGAGATAATCATGTGGTTCTTGACCTTGGATCTGTTGATGTGAAGGATTAGATATATTGACTTACATATGTTAAACCATCCCTGCATCTCTGGAATGAAACCCACTTGGTCATAATGCATGATTTTTTTGAAATGTTTCTGGATTCTGTTGGCTGCAATTTTATTGAGGAGCTTTGTATCTGTCTTAGTCAAAGAGATTGGTGTGTAGTTCTTTTTTTGTTTGGTCTTAGCCTGGTTTGGAGATGAATGTGATATCGGATTCATAGAATGAGTTTGGGATTACTCCCTCTGTTTCTATTTCTCTGAAGAGCTTGAGGTCTTATAGAATTCTGTAGTGAATCCATCAGGTCCTGGGCTTTACTTGTTGGAAGATTTCTGGTTACTTTTACTATCTCATTGTAGGGAAATTAACATGTTTAATTGATTTCTTTCTTCTTGGTTCTGTTTGGGCAATTTATATTTCTTATTTTTCAGGCAGAAAAAAGTTTATTTACTGAACTGCTGCCCACAGCATATATGGTGGAGAAGCATGGTTAAAAAGAAAGGGGCGACCCACCTCTGGGCCAGAACTTATCTAGGCTAGGGAAAGGAAAAAGTTGGCCAGGTGGGGTTCTCGATGTGACCTCAGGGTCTCTGACCCTCCTAAGTACAGATGGGAGGCTTGTGACCAGATGTGGCACAGGATGTGATCTAGCAGGAGGAGAAAGTGACTGCTTCCAGGTTTGCTATTTACTTATGTAACAGATATTGGGCAGAAACTTAGCCAAGAATGAGGGAGGTGTTCCTGTTCAGACCTTACATTCCAGCCTTTGGATAATTATGAAAAAAGGTGAAGATTCTCTCTGGCTATTTCCTGTTTGCAAAGGGTATCAACAGTAGAGGTAAAAGGTTGAAATGAGATCCCCTCTGAGAGAAGGCAGCAGGCAACAGCTGTCACTTGGGCAATGAGTCCTTTGATGAAGTCTGGAGGGGGCAAGTCTCTTGGACGAAGTATGGAGAAGTCTCATGAGGGTTTGAGGGACTGAAAAAATACTAGAGAGCAAATAAATGGCAAGAGGAAAGACTTGGGGCTGAATATGTTTGTAGAAATATACCTAGCTACTTCTGACATCTGGCGACTAGGTAGAGAAGAAGTCAAGTGACAAAGGCAAGAATATAAATTCCTGTCCAATTGAAAGGTAGACAGGTATGGTCATTAGATGGGCAGTCTTCTTACTTCTATTGACCTCCCTGCTCTGGTTACTTTTGAAAGGGCAGGCAAAAAGTGGCTGATGTGGTATCATGTCCTCCTACTCTTTTCCATCTTCCTTTGTTCTACAGACTGGCTGAGTCTAAATGTCGTTGGTAGGATGGTTTGTCCCAGTTGGTATTAAAGGAAGTTTGAACTCAATTCCTGAGCACTATCCCTGAGTACTTCTGCTCAAGGCTAGCACTCTACTACTTTGAGTTATATAAACTCTTGCAGTGTTTTCTGGTTGGAGATAAGAGGCTCAGTCCAAGCTTCCACCCTGGGTTTTTGCAGGTTAGTTGGGAGATGGAGTCTTAGGGATTTTTCAGCCCGGACTGGATTTGAATTGCAACTTTTGTCACGAAAATCCTTTGTTATTTCCAATTAAAACAACGAGGAGATCAAATAGAATAAGTAGAGCTTACCTGGTCCTTATCAAGAATTGACCAAATATTCTGCAATGACACAATGGGCACAGATATGCCCAATATTTTAGAATCACATAGTCAGTACTAGCCTAAACAACGCAAAACAAAAAAGGCAAAACTCAAATCCTAAAATTTTAGACAACAATGTTCAGACATCTTTGCTAACAAAGCACATGAGATGGTTGGGCCTCAGTTACCAGAGTCTGTGAAAAGAGCAACTTGTTATCAAGGCACATTTGAATAGATGTATGGAGGAGAAGAAAGCTTGGTGGAAGGGTAAGGATTGGAGGGGGCTAAATCCTTCACCCACGATTTGGCCAAGATGGCGAACTCAAGATGGCAAATTTCTAAAAAAAATGCAAAGAAACCCTCAACAAAAAATCAAGCCCAGTTTGGCTAGCCTTTTAGAGGGAACCTAGAATGGGTCACCTGGACCCAGCCCATGTCACACGCTTCATGGCACAATACCAATAGTTGTAGAAAAAGAATGGAGAGATATAGAAAATTGGACATGATTAGCAGAGAGCAAAGAGATCTTGAAAGTGAACAGAATTCAGACCATTTACCATTGCAGAGTCAAAAATTGTCTAAATCTGAGAACAGCATAAAAATATTAGGTGCTCTGGCTATCCAGGGAGCACAGGAGGCATTTCAGAGGGGTTTCATGGCTCAGGCATGACTCGTAGCACCCCGTTAAATGAGTAGGCCAGTCAGTCTTGTGAGAGAAGGAGAGCTGACAAGGCAGAAGCGATGTCCCAACTTCCCCTAGAGCAGTCTAGAGAGAAATGGCCAAGATCCCATAACCAAGCAACCTCGGGTTCGGAGGTGACCAGCCTTTCCGATTAAGGCTATAGGAACTCTCTAGCATGGTGCCACATCTGAACAGAGATTGAGCAACAGAGAGTCGTAGAGAGTAGTTTCACTCACCAGCGAAGAGAAGTGGTGTGGACGTGGATGTGAAGGCCAGCAATGGTATTGGTGAAAAGTCTCGCATGGTGTCTCAAGGCAGTTTAGTTCACAGAAAAGGAGTGGTTAGGAAATTCTAACATTTCCAACTCAAAAACCCCATCTGAGATACAGAATCATATGTAAGGAATATTAAATAGGTAAGTTTCATTCAGTAGCCTATGAAGAGAATACTACACACTATTAAGGCAGGAAAAGAAGTTTATTTAACTGTTGCCCCAACCATACATGGTGTAGAAGCAGGTCCAAAAAGGAAAGGGGAGATAGCAATTTGTATTTCTGTAGAAATTCATCCATGTCTGCTAGGTTTTCCTTCCTTTGTAAGGAGAGTCTGGAATTATTTCTTTATGATTGTTTGGATGTCTTGGATGTTTGTTGTAATTTTTCCTGTGGTATCTCTGCTAATATTGATTTGGTTCTCCTCTCTTATTTTGTTAGTTTCTCTTGCCAGTGGTCCGTCAGTCTTACTGATTTTTTCTTAAAAACAGTTTTTTGTTTGTCCCTATCTCATTAATTTCAGCTCTTATTTCTGTTATCTCTTTCTGTCTAGCAACTTTAGGCCCAATTTTTTTTCTTGTTTCTCTAGCAGTTTTAGTTTTATCATAAGATTGTTTACTTGGTATCTGTTTTCTTGATATGTGCACTGAGAGCAATACATTTGCCCCTCAGGACTGCTTTCACTGCATCCCATAGGTTTCTTTGTGATGTTTCTTGATTTTCATTGAATTGTAGGAACTTTTTAATTTCTTCTTTAACTTCTTCTGTGACCCATGTATTGTTCAACTTAGTACAGTTTAATTTCCATGTGTTTAAGTTTTTTCTAATTTATGCCTTGTTATTGAGAACCAGTTTGATTTCACTATTATCAGATAGAATACAGGGTATTATGTAGATCCTCTTGTATTTGCTTAAATTCCTTGTATGAACTAAGAAATCATCTATTGTAGAAAAAGTGAAGGGGTTGGCAAGAGTTAGACCCTGCTGGTGTATATACCTGTAATTGTAGCTACTCAGGAGGCTCAGATCTGTGTATTCAGGTTCAAAGCCAGACCATACAGGAAAGTTCATGAGGCTTTTCTGGGGTTGTTCAACACCACACCCTGCATCATGTCTGAGGTTGTTCACCACCTTTGCCACTATGGGCTGGGCTGGGCTGCTTATGCAAGCCCATATGGAGAGGCCCTCCACCCCACCAGGAGTGAGGTGTTAACCAGTGATGTTGCCTCAGGCTGGGCTGGGCTGCTTATTTGGGCCAGTATGGAGAGACAAACCGCCATGGGTCTGGAGTTGTTCACTGCAGCTTTCCCCATCCCAGTTATCACTGACGCCCTGGGTTGGTCTGAGTTGTTCCTGTGGGCTAGTGCCAAGAGGCATTGTGCCCAGAATCTAAGGTCATTTGCCACTGCTGACAGCTGCTGCTGCTCCTGACTGGGTTGGGCTGCTTGCACCAGCAAGGCAGAGGCGCCATGCCAGGGAGGGTGAGGGGAATCTTCATGACGGCTCTTCTGAGATATCGGTTTGAATTCTCTGGGTTGGCACTGGACCTGGGGAGTCTTCTGTGAGCCTTGGGATGTTTGTGGGCATATGGTCCTTGGAGGGTCCAGAGCCAGGCCACTTAAGCAAGCTGGCACAAAGCTCCACCACTTAAGCTGCTCAGTGGGGAGCCCCATCACCATCAAGGGTTGGGAGAAGGGTCTTCCCACTTTACTGTCTGTGTAGGTTTTTCCCTTTTCTTTTTTCACTTCCTGTATCTCTCTGAGTAATTGCCTTTATTTGTGGGTGACTTGCAGAAACGGACCATTGAAATCCAAACTCTGTATTTCGTTGGGGAGAGCTGTGGTGTTTCCCTGCTGTTCCATCGCTGTCTTGGCCCCTCCCCTTTAGGTATAGTTTTTCTTAGGTGGCCAGTGGGCCTTGGTTACCAAAGGATAGGTCCATAAAATAATATGTTTTAAAGCCTGCAGATTGTAGCTAGATATTTCTGTTAATATAGCCTTCCCAAATTTAGTAACCAAAGGGGGTGGTCCACTTTAAAGTATTTCAAAGGGATTAAATCCTTTAACATAAGGGCTACATCTTGCTCGAGTGTGAACAAAGTGGAGGAGGCTCACCTAGCCATGAACAGTCTCTGTATTTAATTTAGTTAGTTTCCTTTGAGGGCATATTCATTCTTTCCAATGCCTTGAACTCTGAGTTCTATAAATGGATTGTAACTTTCAATTTATTCCTAGAGTGTTAGTTAATAATTGAGAAATTGTGCCATGAATGCATGGCCATCTTTGGACCCCACAGCTAGGGGTAAGCCAAATCAAGGAATTATTACATGCCTCAGCTCAGCCTGAAAAAGTGCCCACTATTACTAATAGACACCAATACCCATACTTTCCAGGCTTAATCTATGTGAAGTCCACTTTCCCAAATTCACCATCTGAGGTTCCTCACATATGAATTCTTTCCATAGGTTCCAGCTTTTCAGCATTTACCTATTGGAAATTACCTACACACCTTACAAAGTATTGTCAGGCTAAAGCCCAACTGGTTTTCAGAACATTTTTAGGTAGTGGCCTCGGGAAATTTACCAGGATGCACATATCTACACATAAACTGACAGAAAGCTTAAGCCTGTATGCATTTTTCACAAGTTCAGTGTCAACATTTGCACACTTATTACAACTGTTTTTTCTTCTTCCTTTAATTTTAATGACTAGTAGCTCTAGAGACCCCACTGGTTTTGTAGAGTGATCTCCCAAGCTACCTGATCAGCTCAAATGTTTCCCTGTATCTTATGGTCTCTAGTTTCTTTAATTCCTGCACAGTACTCTGAACCTTGGAGACTTCTTTCATTTTATTCTCCTCCTTTTCTCTCAAACTTGCTTTCAAGATTGCACTGTCCTTCTCAATGTGCTCCTTAAGCTGTAACTGTTTTGGCAGGGTTACAGGAGAGTTCCTTTGACTGGACAACTGCTGCTCCTTCTCACAACACCTTTGCTTGCTCTTCAGCTCCTCCCTTAAGTTCACAAAGGTACTATTACGAGGTATTTTTTTCCACCTCCACCTGTTCCATTGGGACAACATGCTTCTGCATTACATTTATGGTGAAGATTTCAGCAGTCTTTTGGGGCTTTTACTCTAGTAGTTTCTCTTTCTAGTTTTCCACTTCAGTGTATTTTTGTGACAGATCTTTCAACTGTTCGTTTAGCTCTTCTGTTTTTCTTCCTAATGCTCTTTCCCTTTCCCCAGCATTCCCTATCAGAACATGTGGTCCTTTAACTCTTTCTGAAGAGTAACAATCTCTTTCTTGAGCCTGATATTTTCCTGTTTACTTTTCTTGGCCTCATCTTCTATGACACAGCACTTCCCCATCTTCTCTGCTACCTATTCGTTCCTTCTTTTTCTAATGCTTTGAATTTCTGGTGACGGTCTTCAAAGCTTATAATTGACATGTACTTCAGCCTAATACATTATTATATCAGGTCCAGCTCCTTTTTCATGGCCATGGTTTCTTAATGCAGCATCAGAATCTCTTCTTGGCCTCACTTGTGGTTAGCAAGGATGGCAGCATTGGTGTCTGGTGCTTCTGTCAGCCTCTGATCTGTGGTCCCCTAATTTGCCTCATGCTCACCGAGGCTACTGTACTTGAATTTCATTTGATTCTGAGTGTTATCTAGGTTCCTATTGAGGATTTTCTTCTCATTTTTGACTCTCACAAGTTCCTAATTTATATCTTCAAATCTTTTCTTCACATCAAATAATTTTCTCTCTTTTCTCCAATGTGCTCTTCTATGTGCTTGTAATCTCTTGGTGGGTTTTGACTGGCACATATTGGTGATTCAGTCTTTTATAAGTCTGTTTTTTGAGATAGAAGTTGGTGAATATTTTCTTTGTCACATTTTTCTTAAGTTCAGAAGGCTGCTTTTAAATTGAACACAGTTGGAATTCAGAGCCCCATGCTCCTTTGCATATTTCTCAGAGATATGAACACATTTTCAGATAGTTAATGTGATTACTTAACCTGTCATTTTCTATCTTTCTTCTCCTTGGACATTCATTTTCACAATGTCCATTTTGCTTGCAATAAGCACACTGATCTAGTCCTAGAGGTTCCCTACTGCCAGTTGCAACTGAATTGTACTGTCTTTGCCAAGGATTTCTTCATCCATATTCTAGTGCTCCTACCAAAAGTCAAACCCCCTTCATAAACTCTTTTTTTCCAGGGTATCTCTGTTATCAAACACCCACTGAGCAACCACTTCCAACTTAAAATACACCTTTCCCTCAAAACTTTCTAACTTTTAAAGTTTTCTTCTAATATCTGGGGTTGACTGGGTAACAAAGGCCATATTTAGGGCTCTTTGATTCTCCAGGGCTTCAAGATCTATAGGCTTATTGGTCCTATAGGCTTCTGGGAAAAGTTCCAGAAAAGTATTAAGGTACTCACTGGGGAACTGTATCATCTCACTCACTTTAGATTGATGACTCGGCTTTCTAGCCACTGTGGAATTCCTGCTAACTGAACCTGGCAATAATTGGTAAGCATTTCCATACCTTGATCACTGTTAGTCTCAGCTTTGTTAAGTCTGGGGAAAGATTTGCTCCAATTGGTCTGGTTCAATAGTGGGCCTACTCTCTGGTCCATGGACCACCTTCAAGTCACCGAGCTGGATTCACTCCCTTTTCTAACAGGTGAAAAGCACCTGTAAAATGTACTGACACTTATCCCAGATGTGCTTGTTTGTGAAAATTGCTGTCGATAATGAGGTAATGAGCCCCTGGTTTGTTTTTTTTTTTTTCTGAAAAGGATGGATTTTTCTGTTTCCAGTTATACAGGTCACTAGTGATAAAGGGAACATATATAGAAAGGGGGCCTGCCCACCATCTCCTCCATGTTCCTGTCTCAAGGGTAATAAGGCTATCATACCACATTGTGCCACCTCAGGATGGTACAAGTAACCACTTTAGGTATGGGAGGACTTAACATTAGAGGTGCTGATGGCAAAGAATAGGAGAGAAAGTACATCAGTGCATCTTCCTCTGTGGGACTCTATAACCCTGGGAGAGAATTTTTTGGATATGACAACTTTAGGCCTTGTTCTCTCATCCTGAGAAAATGACTAAACAGAAGTGCATACAGGACACTGATAGAACTATCAGCATACTCACAGAGACCAATAGCCACAGACACTTAACCCTCATGTCCCACACCTTTCAATGTTGAACTCTACAGAATGTCCCACATGACAGACAGAACATCCCAGATTGCCTCTTGAGGAGGTCACAGATGACCTCTGGAGGACGTCACATATGTCCTCCCTAGGAGGCCTTAGATGACCTCTCATGGAGGTTCCAAATGGCTTCCCAAGAAGTGTCAGATGACCTCCAAAGGAGGTCCCCTATGTCCTCTCAATGAGGCTGAGATTACCTCTCAAGTATCTCAGATGGCCACTCAAGTAGTCCACATATGAACTCCAGAGGAAGTTCCAGATAACCCTGTTGAGAAAGCCACAGATGACTGCCAGAGGAGGTCATATATGGTTTCTCAAGTAAGTCCCAGATGATGTCCAACACGGTCATATTTTTCTCATCAAGGTAACCCGAGATGACCTCCCAAAGAAGCTCCAGATGACCTCATAAGTGGTCATAGATTGCCTCTTAAGGAAGCTCCAATGACTACTTTTGAATAGTTCTCAGGTGGCTTCCTGAATAAGCCCAGATGACCTCTGGAGAAAGTCCAAGATGGCCCCTGAATGGCTCAGATGACCTCCAGGGTAGGTCTCAGATGGCTTCTCAAGGAAGTCACAGATGTACTCATGATGAGGTTCCACATACCTTCCCAAGGAAGCCCTACATGACCTATCAAGGAGTTCCCAGATGGCTTCCCAAGGAAGCCACAGATGACTTCCAGATGGAGTCTCCAAAACAGGCTGGCAAGCTTGCCCAGACGTACCCCTAGAGGAACCTAAAGGACTTTTGTCCATGTTGGTCCTCCGGAGACAAACACTTGAGGTAGATTCTCAACCCTGAAGGCTGACACTCTCACCTATGGGGATTTTTCCCTGGGGCCAAGGCCTGATGCCATCCAAATGGATTATATCAATGAGGGTCTCCAAATATTAGAACCTCTATTGTTCAGGAGAATCCATCGAGACACAAAGTGCAAGCATTTTATCCCCCTTCCCTTAGTCTATCCTTCACTGCAGACCTATACTTCCTTCAGGTCTTTCCCTTTTTCCCTTCTACCAGTTCTTTCTTCTCTTCAGGCCTCTCCACTCTCCACAGGCCTGAACTGCTTTGCCTGGGTCAGTTGCCATCCTTTACCTCCTGCTCTACCTCAACTTCCTCTCCTCTCAGGTCTTTCCCCTTCTGCTATCACACAACTTACTTCCTTCCAAGACTTTTCCCTTTTTCTCTTCTCTTCTATTGCTCTGAATAAGGGGCCTATATAAAGTCTGTAACCCTTCTCTACACCAACTCCTTAACAGTTTTCAACTGTCACATCCCAAACTGCCCACAGACCAATCACTTCTTAACAGCTCAACACTGGTGATTACTGCCCCAGGCCCTCTCACAGAATGCCCCATCTTCTTTGGTGGCATACTTTGTCCTCTCCAGCTGGCCAAGAGATGGGGCCACGCAGATTATCAGACCCTATAGATTATCAGGACCGTGCTGATTATTACAGTATCATCTTTGTGAACTAATAGCAATTGAAATTGGAAATTTGATTGTGATATTATAAACTCATTGTGGCATCACAAACCCATTTTGACATCATTACCACCACGACATCACAAACCCATTGCGATAAGATTGTCGTTGTGACATCATGATTCCATAGTAACATCTCAAATCTATTATGACCTCTTAGCTCCTTTGGAAAATCACATGCCCTTTTCAACATCACAGTCCCTTTGTGTACCCATATCCTTGTTGTTAACTAATGACAATTGAGATCAGATATGCCATTATAACATCAAAAAGTGTTTGTGACATCCTCAACAGTGTGACATCACTTTTTCTTTATGAGAGCATCAGCTCATTGTGACATCACCAATCGCATTATGACAATTCTCATTGTGACATCATAGACAAATTGTGAATGCTTATTCTGTGATTTCATGGTATTCAAAATATGGCATGGGAATTGCTATCAGAAACGAATTTTTGTGCCTACATAACAATTTTGAGCTGGGCGCTGTATGGCTCATGCCTGTAATCCTAGCTACTCAATAGGCTGAGATCTGAGGATCACGGTTCAAAGCCAGCCTGGGCAAGAAAGTCCGAGAAACTCTTATCTCCAATAAACCACTCGAAAAATGGAAGTGGTGCTGTAGCTCAAGTGGTAGAGCGCTAGCCTTTACCTGAAGAGCTAAGGGACAGTGCCCAAGCCCAGAGTTCAAGTCCCACAACCGAGAAAAAAATTCACATCATAATCACTTTGTGCCATCACAGTGCCATTGTGATATCACTAACACAATGTGACATCACAAACCTCTCCTGTCCTCATAACTTTTGTGACATGTTTACATTGTGATATCTTATATTTTTTGCCCTCATAATTTGTTTTCAACCTCATATTTCATGTATGACATGAAATACCAGGAATCCACTGTAACATCATGACCATTGTGACATCACACTGACAGATGCTATGATCATAGTGTCACATTGTGACATCACAAAAGATTTGATCTCACAAACTAGTTGGTGATGCCATACAGGTAAGGGGTCACAGTAGGTCTATGATGTCACAATTAGTTGGTGATATTAAAATGGCATAAAGGATCTCATTTGTCATGAAACCACAGAGAATGAGTTCACAAATGGACTGTGGTTTCTCCAAAGGCATATGTTGTCACAAATGTGAGGAAGTCCTAGGAGGATTGTGATGTCACAGTGTGACACAATGTTCATGATGTCTGTCAGTATGATGTCACAATGGTCATGATGTCACAGTGGATTTCTGATATCACATATCAGAATTGAAATATAAGTTGGAAAACAGATTATGAGCTCATAAATGGCCTAAGACATCATAATTACAGCACATCACAAGACTTATGAGTACAGGGCAGGCTTGTGATGTCACAGTGTGTTAGTATATCACCATGGCACTGTGATGTCACAATGTGTTGGGCATTCACAATGACATGATTGTTCTCAATGGTCTTTAATTTACAATGAGTATATGAGTTCACAAAGGGACTGGGGTTTCTCTAAAAGTATGTGTTGTCACAAATATATTGAAATTCTAAAAGGTTTGTGATGTCAGAATTTGACACAATGGTTATGACATCTAGCAGTGTGATGTCACCATTGTCATAATGTCACTGGGAATTTGTGATATCAAATGTCATATGCGAAATCTAATGAGTTCGACAACAAATTTATTAATTGTCAGAAGTGGCAATTCCATAATATATTTAAAGTATTTGATTATACTCTATTTCCTTTTCATTACCCTTTTTTCCAAAGATCTTCTGTTTTTCACATAAAGTTACATCTTTATATATGCACATATAATCTAATTTGGAAAAAATAGATTTAAGTTAAACTGCAACTTAAGTCAAGATGTACAGTGGAGTAACAGGATGGAAACAACTTGAATATTTTTGTTAACTTCTGAATTGAACTATTTTTATTATTATGATTAGGGTTAGGATCCCAGACAGAATTAGAATTAGGGTTAGAGAAATAGAAAATTTAGGTTCAACACAGGATAACCCATTGCAACAATGATACTCAAAGTAACTATGTTGAAAATGAACACCATGGGGAGGGAAGACTAAGGGAGGTGAGGAAGTAGGAGAACAACAAAGAAGGGGGTAACAATGCTCAACAACAAATGTACTCATTACCTTACACATGTAAATAATCCTTATTTAAAGCATCTTTACTATAAAATAAAATTTAAAAAAATAATGAAGATGGGTGCTGGTTGCTCACGCCTGTAATCCTAGCTACTCAGGAGGCTGATATCAGAGGACCACGGTTCAAAGCCAGCCTGGGCAGGAAAATCCCTAAGTCTATTATCTCCAATAAACCACTAGAAAACCGGAAGTGGCATTGTGGCTCAAGTGGTAGAGCGCTGGCCTTGAACTGAATAACGCAGGGACAGCGCCCAAGGCCAGAGTTCAGGCCCCATGACCGACCAAAAAAAAAAAAAAAAAAAAGAAAAAGAAAACCTGACAGGAAATAAAAAAATGCTTAAAAAATTTAGGCTCAAAATGCAAGTAAACTTTAGAACTACACGCCGAGCAAGACAATAAATGTGCAATAGAGGCTTGCTATTAACATTATGATTTGCTTATATTTAGGCTTAGGATTAGGCAAGGTGTTCCAGTTAGAGCTGGGGTTAGGATGAGAAAAAGATGTAAGATATAAAAAGGTGTATATAAATAACGTGTATATAAGATGTAAGATATAAAAAGGTGTAAAACTGAAACATATTTTAAGAAGAATGAATGGCAGCAAGGTTAAAATGAATGAAAACCAGTGTCTGTGTTACTTTAAACATTCAGATATAATTTGGTTTAAAGTTTGAGTTACTTTTTGTTCTGGTTAGGGTTAGGGAAGGGTAAGTTTTAGGGTAAAGTTTAGTTTTCCAATAAGAAATAGAAGCAAAAAATGTGTTTGATCGAATAGTTATCCTTACATTTACCATTTTCTGTTAAATCAGATTGTGATTAGGATTAGGTTTCTGATTAAAGGGGGTTGAGAATAGGATAAAGAAATTAGTTAAACTAGTGACTCATGCCTGTTATCCTAGCTACTCAGGAAGCTGATTTCTGAGGATCCCAGTTCAATAACAGCCAGGGCAGTAAAGTCCATGAGAATTTTATCTCCAATTAAACACCAGAAAACCCAAAAGTGGTGCTGTGGCTCAAGTAGTAAAGCACACACCTTGAGCTAAATAACTCAGGGATCATATCGATGCCTAGAGCTTAGAGATCTTGCCCAGCCCCAGAGTTCAAGCCTCATATCCGACAAAAAGAAAAAAAAAAAGAAATGTGTTAAATGTTAAGTAAAGCTGAACTTATTTCCTGATTGTAGGAATTCAGAAAAATCTAGGATAATGGAAATACAATGTATTTCATAATATCAGGATTTGAAATCAATGCATATATTATTCTTCTTAAGGAACAAGATAGATTCCGAGATAAGAGTGAGAAAATCTGTAGGGTTTAGGAAAACCTGCAATTTATTTCAAGAATTACAAGTGGAATTTCAGTAAGGATGACACAAAAAGAAAATTTTACATAAATTTTAGAATTGGGATATCATTAGTGTCTTGGATATGGTTAGGATTCTAGCCATAGTTAGGATTAGAGTGAAGGAGAAAAAAATGGGAGTCAAATTGAAGGTAAATTTTAGAATAAGCCTGGTAGGAATTAGAATGAATGTGAACTAGAGTATTGCTATTAATATTAGAATCTACTTACAATTAGGCTTATGGTTATTCTCAATGCTCCAGTTAAGTTTAGGGTTAAGTTTAGGGTTAGAATATGACTATGATCTTGGACACAAATTAAAACATATTTTTTGTAAGGCTTATTTGAATCAAGTTAGGAAGGGTGGAAATTAGTGTACTTGTGTTAGTGTTAGTATTGACATATAAATTGGATTAATATTAGGGTCAGTATTTTGTTCTTATTATGATTAATGTAATTAATAGGAAAATTTTAGTATAAAATTGAGTTTTCACGAACTAGTAGAAGCAAAAATGTCAGACTGAATTGTAACTAGAGCATTATCATTATATTTATTTCTCAGTGATCACTCTTGTAATGATTAATGAGAGTTTTCCAGCCAGGTTTACATTGAGAGTTAGAGTTAAGTAATGGACAAGATGAAAGTAAATCTGAAATTGCTTTAGGGTACAAGGGTTCAGGAAAAGGTAGGATAAATGGAAACTACAGTATTTTTCCTGATAAGAGAATTTGAGATCAAATAATATAATGGTTCATGTTAGGGAAAAAGATCACTTCAGCAGTACAGTCAGGAAATTTGTGGGAATTAGGGCAAATTGAAACTCATTTCCAGAGTGCAAAGTGGAGTATTCATTAGAATGAATAAAAACTAGAGAATTTTTCTTAAACATTAGAATTGGACTATCCTTAGGGTGAAAGTTAGGTTTCAATTCCAGCTGGAGTTAGTGTTAGCATTAGGGAAATGGAAAGTTTAGGGTAAATCTTCGAATAACAAGTCGAGTTAGAATTAGGATGAATGTGAAATAGGAAACTGCTAATAATATTAAGATTAGGATATAATTAGTGTGAGAGTTAGCCTCCAGTTAGGGTTAGAGTTACAAGAATGCTAAGATATTGAGTAAAACTACAAACTGTTTTTAGAAAGATGAGTTAAATCAAAGTTAGGATTAATAAAAACTTATGTATTTGTGCGCCTTTTAGAATCCAAAGGCTATTAGTTCTATGGTTACTTTTCTAGCTCAGGTTATACTTAGGTTTAGGGAAGGGTAAGCTTTAAGGTAAAACTGAATTTTCTGCTAACACTTTCAAGTAAAATAAGTTTGAAATTTAACAAAAGCTATAGAGTTTTCCTAAGTCTCCTATTCAGCGTTCAATAGGGCTAAATTTAAAGTAAGTTTTATAGTAAGGTTTAGATATATAGTAAGGGTTAGGAGCTAGACTAGATTTTAAGTAAAACTGCAACTTCTGTTTGGAGATACAGGAGTTCAGTAAAAGTTAAGATCAGTGGAAACTATGGTAGTTTTCATGATATGAAAGTCTGAGATTAATGATTCATAATAGGGAAGGATTTCAGAGTCCAAGTTAGGGAATCTGTAGGATCTGGAGCAAATTGCAAATCATTTCATAGTCAATGAGTATCTGTTAGGATGTGTTTAAACTCGAGTATTTTCCATTAATTTTAGATTGGGTTACTATTATCATCAAGTTTACTCTTAGCGTTCTGACCAGGATTAGAGTTAGAATTAGGGAAATGGAAGGTTGATAACTAGAGTGACTTACTTCCTTTGTGTATGTATATGCACTATTCTAAGGCTTGAACTCAATACTTGGGTTCTGTCCTTGAGCTTTTTGTTGTAGGCTGGCATTCTACCACTTGAGCCACAAGTCCATTTCCAGGTTTCTTTGGCAATGAATTGGAGATGAGAGTGTCACGACGTTCCTATCTGAGCTGACATTGAACTGAAATACCCAGATCTCTGCCTTCTGATTAAAACTAGGATTAAAAGCATGAGCTACCAGTGCCCAGGAATGTGCCTGACTTTTGCTGAATGTTTTTACTTTTGTTTGAGATCAAGACTTGAATTCAATATCTCACAGCTTTGTTCACTATGTATCACTCTGCCACTTGAGCCACATCTACAAAAATGATTATTTTAAATAGCTGGAAATCATTAAATTTTCTTCAGATGATATGTATCATTACTGTTGTTCTAAAATTTATCCTAACCAAAAAAGATTTATAGACCCTGGAGATGATCTGAACAGATTTTTATGCTTTGCTTTTAATTGCACAACATTTTAGGGACATGATTTTTAAATTATTATTTTAAGTAACAAAGGAGCTGTCATTAAACAAAGCAGTTTATGCATGCAATATATCTTTATCAATGCCAATCCTTTGCACATTCTCATCCATCACTCCTTATGGACCTCTTCCTTCACTCCTCTTAATTTTGTAGGATATTTACTAGATTCCTCTTTGCATTTTCCCCCTTTTCTCCTGTTCATACTTCTACCTTTTCCCCATTCACCGCTCTTTTGAATACCCATTTTCATATGATACAGCAACTCTACTCCTGGGCATTTACCCAAAAGATTACAAACCAGGATATAGTAAAGGTTTCAGCACAACCATGCTTACTGAATAAGCCCAAATGTCCCTCAAGAGAGAAATGAATTAACAATATGTAACACACACACACACACACACACACACACACACACACACACACACACACACACACACACACACACACACACACACACACACACACACACACTGGAAATTCTACTTACCCATCAGAAAGAATATTGTACTATTTGTGTCTCTCATTTCTCATTTCATCTGCCTGGTATCGCATTGTCATCATACTGTTCCTGTACTGCAGTAACTGACACATGCAAACTGATGTAAAATATTTTCATGTTGATCGGCTAGCCATAGATTCGTGAATATGAATTCTCTGCTCATTCTTTTTGTGTATTTATGCCTTTGAGTAGTGATTGTACAGATTCATTGACCATTTGTTACACAGAAAAGAAATGAACCACTTGTTTGTATATATATATATATATATATATATATATATATATATATATATATATATATATAACATACATGGACATACACACACATATGGATATTTATTATATACCTGAGTGTTTTTTATGTTTTCAAGAATTTTGGAGCTAACAAAAATCACATTCATTTTCCTTCCTTTTCATTTTTTTTCAAAACCTAAATAACTGTCTCTTTTGAATATATAATTTTAAAGAGAATGTCACCATCTCTGATCTGTCAGTGGCTTTGAAATTAGATGTGCAAATAGGATAAAGTTATTTAGTATTTTTGGTGGAAGAGAGGAATATTACTAGGGTTCTATTCAGGGGTTCTCTGCTTGCTAGACAGGACTTTGGTTGTATAGCACTAAGCAGCTCAACTACTTTGGTCATACTTATAGTCCATTTTATGTACTTGAGGTCTTGAGCTTTTTGCCCAGGTGTGATCTTAGATTAACTGAGACTTTGCTACCTATGTCTCCCACATAATTAACTAGGATTATAGATGTGAACCCCGATGGCAAGCGCATTTGTTGAAATGGCTGTCTTGGCAGTTTTTTTCTCTGTCCTAGCCTTAGACCATGATCCTTGTAATTTCTGCTTCCCAATCAGCTGGGATTACAGGTTTGGGCTACTATACTTGGTGTACATGACACCTTCTGTTTTTTAAAAGAGTTTTTTACTGTAAAAATACTGTATAGAGGGGATTATAGTTACATGAGCAAGGTAATGAGTATATTTTCTATCAAGATTGTTACCTCCTCCTTTGTTTTTCCCTACCCTTCTTCCCTCCCCCCTCCACAACTACACTCCCCCTCTCCTCCCTTCCCCAGTTCCCAGCCTAAATTGTGAACTTCCTTTCTCAACATAGTGTCTTCTGCATTTCATTGTTACAATGGGTTGGCCTGTATCCCTATCTAAACATTTTGTTTTTTCCATTCCTCTCCCCAATCTAGAGAAGTGTGTATATAAGATGCAGGGCACCAACATTAAAAACAGTGAAAACAGGGGTTATCCGTGGGGGAGTAACATACAAAAAACATCACATGATAGATAATAAACCCTATCTTGGTGTTCATATCGCTTAACATCATCTTATCTGGTCATATCTACATAGCTTTTGGACTTTTATGCTAGTACCAGATATATACTAGTTATTGCAAATAAGGGAAACCATAAGACCTATGTTTCTTTGGGTCTGGCTTACTTCACTTACTATAATTTTTTCCAAGCCTCCATTTAGAGCTCTCCTATGACCCAGCAAACCCACTTTTGGCCATTTCCCAAATGATCACACACAAGACCATTAGTTACAACAGCTAAGATATGGAAACAACCCAGATGACCCTCAGTAGATGAATGGATAAGAAAATATGATACACACACCCACAAACACACACCCACACCCACACCCACACCCCCACACACACACTAGAATTCTTTGCCTCCATAAGAGAGAATGACATCACCCCATTTGATTGGAAATGGAAAGACACAGAAACAATTATATTAAGTGAAATAAGCCAAGCTTAAATAACCATACGTCCAATGGTTAACCTTACTTGCAGTAACTAGAACATGGTAGTATATAACCATATAAGAGGATATTATGTGAAATGAACCCCAAGATAGGGACACAATATTTTTTATTCCATGAAATTCTTATCTCTATATAATCCCCCAAATAAAATTGGAAGGGGAACTGTGGTTCAAATACAGAGCACCACCCTTGAGGGAAAAAGTTTAAGTGAGAAGGTAAGGTCTAGATTTTAAACCATAATATCAGCACTCAAAAAAACTTGATTTCTTTTCCTTGATGTTTTTATCAAATTGCTCATAAAATAATCAACGTTGTATTTATGTTTAGGATTACTATTAGAATCATGTTATATTTATTGATATTATTTTTGTTTTCTGAAATTTTACTTACATATTAATATCCAGTAATGAGAAGAGATGATTAATGTTTCACAATTTTTATGGCAGTTGAATATATGGATGAGAGATGCATACAAGAAGTTTGGACTGAAATAGATATTTGCAAGCACTTCACATAAATAAATGATAGTTGAAGAAGCCGTGGGCATGTATGAAATAAACTAAAGAAACCATCAAGGAAAGATAAGGCGTGCTCTTGGAAAGCACACAATTTTGGAAGAAAAAAAAAACAACCAAGGAAATATATAGATTTGGTAAGAACTTTGTAACCCACCTAAACATTTGATTCCTTATTTCTAATGCAAGGCATTTCAGTTAAGTTTAGTTTACAAAGTTAATCATGATTGATATTTAATACTAACTGACCTCTGTCCCAGGTAAGCAATTATTCTAGCCAGGTGGCAGGGGCTCATGGCTATAATCCTAGCTACTCAGAGGGCTGAGATCTCTAGATCCTAGTTCAAAGCCAGGTTGGAGAGGAAAGTTGGTGAGACTTTTCTGTTCAATTAGCCACGAGAAAACTTGAAGTGGCACTGAGGTGCAAAATGGCAGCACTAGTCTTGAGTAATAAATCTCAGAGACAGAACCCAGGCCCTGATTTCAAGCTGTCTGGACTTATTCTTAAAATACTTGTTCTCAGGATTTCTATAACTTCTCTAGAAGAAGGTTTTAAATTTAAGGATTTTTATTTCTGTTGTCATTGATTTTTAAGATGTGCAGAGAAAAAATATAGTCAGAAGTGGTTTGTATTGCTTTGTATTACGCATTGCCTCTCCAGAGATCAGTGGAAAATCAGATGGCCAAATCCTGGCTGTTGGCAATGAAGATGGATATGTGTTTCTTAGCAAAGAAACAAACTTAAGAAATGGTAGCCTTTATATATAACACCTTAATAGTAAAAATAAAACAAATATTATTACTATTATAATTTTTTGTCAATTGTGAGGCTTGAATCCTGGGTCTCAACATGGTCCCTTAGATCTTCAGCTCCAGGCTACCAATCTACCACTTGAGCAACAGTGCCACTTCATATTTTCTGAACCTTTAGTTGGAGATAAGGATCTCACAGATTTTTCTGCCCGGGCTGCTTTTGAACAGAGACCCTCAGTTCTCAGTCTCCTTAGTAGTTAGAATTACAGGTGTGAGCCAATGGGGCTCGACAGTAAAATTATTTTGCAAAAGAAAAATTCCACGATTGTATACTTAAAAAAATCACAATCTGGCAAGTGTATCTGTAACATTGTTGTATCCAGTAACCATAGGCAGCAATCATTTTTAGATCTCACTATGTCCTGTCCAATGCCAGATAATATTCGATTAATTTATTTTACTTTTTCCTAACAAAGTTAATTATGAATGCCCAACAGCACAATTTTCTAGTGAGTATAAAGAATTCTTCAAATTATTTATTTCCTTTTTTATTTTTGTTGGTCATGGGGCTTGAACTCTGGGCCTCGGCACTGTCCCTCAGATGTCCAGCTCAAGGTGAGTGCTCTACCACTTGAGCTACAGCGCCACTTCCAGTTTTCTAGTGGTTTATTGGAGATAGGAGTCTCTTGATCTTTCCTGTCCAGGCTGGCTTTGAACCACGATCTTCAGATCTCAGACTGCTGAGTGGCTAAGATTACAGGTGTGAGCCACCGGTGTCTGGCCAACATATTTATTTCAACAAACAGCATTTTACACTTGTTTGTTTTGTTTTTTAAATTTTGCCAGAGCTGGGGCTTGAAGTCAGGGGCTGGGCACTCTCTTTGAACTTCATTTCCTCAAGGCTAGCACACTACCAATTGAGCCACATCACCCCTTCCAATTTTTCTGCTTACGTCATACTGAGGAATCAAATAAAGGGCTTCATGCATGCGAGAAGGCCAGCAATCTACCACTAATGACATTCCCAGTCATTGGGTCTTTGGTTGTTATTGTTGTTGTTTTAAGATAGCATTTTACTATGTGTCTTTCTGTTGGCCTAAAACTTAGGCTGGTCTCAAGCTAACTTCTAAATCTGCCTCCGAACTTCAGAAATTACAAACATGGACCACCGTATTCGGCTTAGGATTCTTTGTGAGAGAATACTCTTCTCAGATATAGAAAGAGTTATTCTGTCTTCCTTAGACTGGATGGTTTTTGCATTCAGCACTGTTAATCACATTTCTTGTCCTGGTATGTTTCCCCTTCTAGATCAATAGATGTATTTCAGATTCTGAACTTGAAGCTGATCCTTGTCATCCAACAACATCATATTCTTGTGAATAGCACTAGCTGGCCTCATGAGCATAGCAGTCAGCTGGAGCTCAGCTATCTGATGGCCTTGGGCTCCATCAATGCAATAATTTCTGTGCACAGACTGAATACTGTCATAGAAAATTTTGATTTCTTCCATTCTGTTCTCAGCTACTTACCATTTTCAGGTTTGTATGTTTTAAACTCTGCTAAACATTAATTATATTACTATTTCCGGCCATTTTCAAAAGTAACATATATGTCTTACTTTAAAATTCATTCAAACATGCAAAAATGTTAACGTAGTTGCTGTTGACCAGTGGTTCCTGAATTTAGAGGTCAGGTTTAAAGCAGCCTATGCAGATAATCTGAGATATTTCTCCAGTTAAGAAACCATAATCCAGAAGTAGATATGGTGCTCAAGTGGTAGAGTGTCAGCTTTGAGCAAAAAGACCAAACAAGAATTATAGGTCTAATTCTAATTCCATTATTTTCTCATAGAAAACACATATGTGTGCACGCGTGGGTGCACGCGCTCACGCGCACACAGACACACACAGACACACACACAAATCTACATTCTCCTAGACTCCCCTTCTTGAGTAGTATTCAATGCCATTAACTCAATGCATATTTTTCTCCAAATTATTATGGAAGAGATTAAACTACATTTGTATTTATGATAAGGTATTTTTTGTACTTTTTGTTTGCAATTTTGTGTACTTATATGAGAGAACAGTATTTTGCAGACTAAACAGAAATCAATGTGTTGGTAAATAGATAGGTGACAGGTAGACTGAAAGATGCAGATGATACCATTTGAAATTTTATTTCTCCAAGTTTAAATATATATACATACATATGTATTTAAAATTCCTGCCAAGATTTTGTTTCCATTAACAATGATCTATTTGTATTATTATATAAATTTAACTGATTGTATGTTTCATAGTAAATTAATATTTATAGAATTTATTTCCTTTGGAGACCAGGTTCTGCAGTGCAGACCAGGCTTTCCTCGCCTCCTTATTCTCCTGTGTCAGGTTCGTGATTATTGGCTGGCATTACCATGTGTTAGCACAGTACCATGTGCAGCTATACAATTTGCATTTTGTACAGTAGAATATTACTGTGAACAGCTTTAAGCCATATATCTTCATGAGTATGAATGAATTTCCTGCGAAAATGTTACAAATAGCGTTATTGAGTGAAGCAAATTATAGTAGGCAGGCCTGTAATTCCAGCACCCAGGTAGATTGTTAGTTTAAGAACAGCCTGAGCTACACAGCAAGTCCCTTTTAAAACAAAACAACAACAACTGGTGAGCTTGGAAGAGGGAAAGTATTGTTAAATGGGGGTATAGGAACATACAAAATTGAGAGAGAGAGAGAGAGAGAGAGAGAGAGAGAGAGAGAGAGAGAGAGAGAGAGAGAGAGAGAGAGAGAGAGTGCTTGTGCAGGTCCTAGGGCTTGAACTCAGGGCCTGGCACTGTTCCTGAGGCTTATGATCCAGTCTAGCACTCTATCATCTGAACCAAACTCCACCTCAAGCTTTTTAGAGGTCATTGGAGGTGAGTCTGATCCAGTTTCCTGTCCAGACTTTGAAACTTAATCCTATTTTTTCAGCCGATTTTGTGAGTAGGATTACAGGCATGTTGTATTACTGTTAAGTAATATAGTAAATATCATGCCAGTTTATATACCTTCCAGCAGTTTTTGGGTGTTGCATACACCCGCTCCATGTTTGATGACACCCAGATCTCATAATCCCGTGAGATAAGTATTGTTATGCTCACTCTACCTGAGAAGAATTTGATATCCAGAGAGTTTAGTTAATTTTGAATCCCCAGCTACTATACAGTGGAGCCTGTATTCAAGCCCAACTAGTTCTGTATACTTCAGAAAACATGGAGGCATCATGTGGTCTAGTCAACATTTGTTCTAGCAAGTACTGCTCTTTGCAAGTACAGTTTTGTGCCTGACAGATTACCTTTCTCTCTCTTTAACTCTTTGCAACCCCTTTCATAAGCTAGGGACAGCACAAGTCATGAGAAGAGCCATTTTTGAAGGGGAAATACATATTAATCTGATCTTCCATTTGAGTTTTGCCACCAGCAACATATTTCTGTTTTTTCTTTTGTATTATTATTATTTTTTGGGTCCGGTCATGGGGCCTGAACTCTGGGCCTGGGCGCTGTCCCTCAGCTCTTCAGCTCAAGGCTAGTACTCTACCACTTGAGCCACAATGCCACTTCCTGCTTTTTTCTTTTTACTTATGTGGTGGTGAGTAATCAAACCCAGGGCCTCAGGCATGCAAGGCAAGCGCTCTACCACCGAGTCACATTCCCAGCCCTCTTTTGTATTATTATTATAAAGGCAAGTTACACAGACGTTACAGTTATATGTCAGGTATGGATATATATCTTTTTTGAAAGGTCACCTCTTCCCTTGCTCCTCAATTTTTCTCTCTCACTGGTTTGGTTTTATTAACTTTCTTCTTCTTCTTCTTCTAGCAGTCAGCCACTGCCTCAAGAGAGAGCACAGTTCCTAGGATGTAGGAATTGTGAAAGGTTCTGGCTCCATATTCCCTATCCCTCTGTAGGATGTAAGCCTAGATCTCTGGGGCCTCGTGGCTATCATTCATTCATCATTTCTCATTGCCTAGTCACAGGCTGGTCCCAAATCCTGGCAAAGATATGAAATTGCCAGTGATTTCTTTGTTGAAAACAGTACACAAATAAATCCCACCCTCATAGCTCCTGTTAGAGGTAAGCCTTAGCTGCGAATGTGGCTTAGTGGTAGAGTGCTTACCTAGCAAGCATGACTCCCTGGGTTCGAATCCTCAGTACCACATAAAAAGAAAAAGCCAAAAGTGGCACTGTGTCTTAAGTGATAGAATGTAGCCTTGAGCAAAAGCAGCTCAAGAACATGCCCACACTCTGAGTTCAAACCCCAACACTGACAAAACAAAAAAAGTGATCTTGGTGAGACATACTCTTCTGGGACTCAGGAAGACTGAGGTTATAGGTAAGAGGTAGAGGGAAGGTACTGGTGGCTCATCCCTGTAATCTCAGCTACTCAGGAGGCTGAGACCTGAGGATCATAATTGCAAGCCAGTGCAGGCAGGAAAGTCTATATGAGACTCTTTCCTCCAATTAAGCACCCAAGAGGCCAGACCTGTGGTTCAAGTAGTAGAATGCTAGCGTTGAGCATAAAAATTCAGGGATACCGTCCCGGCCTTGAATTCAAACCCCAGAACAGACACACACACACACACACACACACACACACACACACACACACACACACACACACACACACACACACACACACACCAATATAGAGCATTTGCCAACAGCCTGCACAAGTTCCATCTCTAGCAACTGAATATAAAAAAAAGCGGGAGAAGGGAAGGAAAGACTTCCTCCAGGAGGTGATATAACCAGGGCCAAAATTCCACAGGAGTACCGAGATGTGGATAAAGGATAAAGAGCCTCAGGCATAAGGTACAGCATGGGCAAAGGTCCTGAAGTGTGGTGTAGAGCAGGTAGTATGAGTGGAATGAAGGTTCAGCGGCTTCAGAAAAGTCTGTTCTTGTGCCAGTTCCAAGCTTTTTTGATTATTATGGCTTTGTAGTAATGTTTGAAATCTGGTATTGACATTCCTCTAGCCCTGTGCTTTCTGTTAGGGATCATTTTCGCTATTTAGCATCTTTTATTGTTCCATATGAAATTTTCGATTGCCGCTTCCATTTTCTTGAAGAAGGAGGTTGGAATATTGATAAATTTCGCATTGAATTTGTAGGCAGTCTTGGGAAGTATTGCCATTTTCATGATGTTGATTGTTCCGATCCAAGATCATGGGAGTTTATGCTACTTTCTAAGTTCTGTTTTGATTTCCTTTTTCAGGTTTTTAAATTTTTCATCATAGAGGTCCTTCACTTTTTGGTTAATTTAATTCCTATTTATTTTTGGAGGCCTATTATGAATGGAGTTTCTTTCCTAATTTCAGCCACATTTTTCTCATTGTTGATAAACAGAAAAGCCATTGATTTTTGAGGGTTAATTTTATACCCTGCTACTTTGCCAAAGTTTTGAATCAACTTGAGAAATTTGGGAGTGGAGTCTTTGAGATTCTTTAAGTACAATAACATATCATCTGCAAAGAGGGTGAGTTTTCCTTTTCCTTCCCTATTGGGATCCCCTTTAGGTTTATATCTTGTCTTATGGCTGTAGCTAGGCATTCTAATACTGGATTGAAGAGAAGTGGAGAGAGTGAACATCCTTGTCTCATTCCTGAGTTAAGAGGGAATGGCTTCAGTTTTTCACCATTAAGTATAATGCTGGCCGTAGGCTTGTCATATACAGCCTTTATTGTATTGAGGAATGTTCCATAGATTCCTAATTTTTTTCAGAACCTTCATTATAAAGGGGTTTTGGATCTTGTCAAATGCTTTTTCTGCATCTATTGAGAAAACCATGGGGTTCTTATCCTTGCTTCAGTTGATGTTATGAATTATATTAATTGATTTGTGTATATTGAGCCAGCTTTGCATTCCTGAAATGAATCCTGTTTGATCATGGTGCATGATTTTTTGGATAAATTGTTGAAATCGATTGGCCAAAATTTTGTTGAAAAGTTTTGCATCAATGTTCATCAAAGAAATGGGTCTATAGTACTATTTCTTTGATGAGTCCCTGCCTGGTTTTGGGATGAGGGTTATGATGGCTTCATAGAATCAGCTCGGTAGTGAACTTTCTCTTCAAATTTTATTGAAGAGCTGAAGGATTATTGGTGTGAGCTCTGCTCTGAAGGACTTGTAGAATTCCACTGTAAAACCATCTGGTCTTGGACTTTTCTTAGATGGGAGGTCTCTTATTGCTCTTTCTATTTCAATGCTTGAAATGGGCCAGTTCAGGTGGTTTAACTCATCTTGGTTTAGTTTCAACATGTCAATACATGGTAGGAAGAGTTCCGTCTCTGCCAAGTTATCAAATTTATTAGCATGAAGTTTTGAGGATTATTCCCTTATAATGTTCTGAATCTCAGTTGTTTCTGTGGTGATGTTACCATTCTCATCTCTGAGTTTATTTATTTGAATGTATTCTCTTCTTTTTTCTGATAAGATTTACTAAGGGGTTATCAATTTTTTTTAATTTTTCGAATAACCCACTCTTTGTTTTGTTGATTCTTTCCATTTTTTTGGATTCTAATTAATTTATTTCTGATTTAATTTTAATCATTTCTTTCCACCTACTGGATTGGGGTTTATCTTGCTGCTCTTTTTCAAGGAGGCTCAGATGTCTCATTAAATTGTTGGTTCCAATTTGTTGATATAGCATCTCAGAGCTATAAACTTGCTTCTGAGTAATGCCTTTACTGTGTCCCAGAGGAGCTGTTTTGAATAACATGAACATTTGGATTACCTTTCTAATTTCTTCCACCACCGACTCATAATTCAGCAGTGTGTTGTTCAGCCTCCATGAGTTACAGGACTTTCTTTGGTGGCTTTTGGTTTTGAGTTCTAATTTTATTCCCTTGTGGTCTGAGAGAATGCAAGGTATAATTTCAATGTTTCTGAATTTGGACAGGTTTGCTTTGTGACCTAAAAAGTGGTCTATTTTGGAAAATGTTCCATGTGCTGCTGAGAAGAACGTGTATTCTGATGCTGCTGAGTGAAATATTCGGTAGATGTTTGTGAAATCTTGTTGATCTATGCAGTTGTTTAGATCTGCTGTTTCTCAGTTGAATTTTTGCCGAGTTCATCTATCTAGTGGGGAGAGTGGTGTGTCAAGTTCCCAACAATCAATGTCATTGTATCTATGTGAGATTTGAGGGAAAGTAGTTTTTCTTGGATAAATTTGTGTGCTCCGTTGTTTGGAAAATAGATATTTAGAATTGTAATATCCTCCTGAAGGAGGGATCCCGTAATTAGTATATAGCGAGCTTCCTTATCTCTTCTCATTGATTTTAATTTGAAGTCTATTTTATCTGACATGAGGCTTGCAACACCTGCCTGTTTATGGGGGCCATTTGCTTGGTATATTTTGTTCCAGCATTTCACATTCAAAATGTGTTTGTTTTTATGGGCAAGATGTGACTCCAGAAGGCAGCAGATAGAAGAATCTTGCTTTTTAATCCAACTAGGCAGTCTATGTTGCTTTATTGGAGAGTTAAGTCCGTTAATGTTGAGAGATTGGACTGAGAGGTCTTTGGGAGTTCCTGTCATTTTATCCACCATCTTGGAAGCTGGGCCAATTGGGTTCTTCCTACGGTTCTTGGATACTCAGTTTAGGTACAGTTTCTTGGCCTTTATTGTGGTCTTCTTGGTTTGCTATGTGTAGGACATCTTTAAGAATCTTTTGTAGGCCTGGTTTGACAGAGATATAGTTTCAATTTTTCTTTGTATGAAAGGTTTTTATTTGACCTTCAGTAATGAAGGAGACTTTAGATGTGAATAGTATTCTTGGTTGATAGTTGTTTGTCTTTAGGGCATGGCATACCTTATCCCAGGCTCTTCTTGCTTTGATTGTCTCTGCTGAGAAATCTGAGGTGATTCTAATTGGTTTCCCTTTATGGGTGATTGATCTTTTCTCCTTCACAGCTTTAAGGATCTTTTCCTTGGTCTGAATTGATCCTGTGTGGATTATAATGTGACGGTGGGATGTCCTGTTCTGGTCTGGTCTAGTTGGAGTTCCAAAAGCTTCTTGTATCTGAATAGGCCTATCTTTTTGCATGTTTGGTAAGTTCTCTGCCAGGTTCCTGTTAAACAAATTTCCTAGACCATTAACTTCTCTCTGTAAGTGTTCCACGACACCCATTATCCTCAGATTAGGCCTCCTTATGGTGTCTTCTAAATGTTGAATAGATCTGTCATATTTCTTGCATTTGTCTTGATGTTTGTACGTTCTTTGTCTATAATAATCTAGGCTGTCTCCAATCCCCGAGATTCGATCTTCTGCACGGTCTAACCTACTGTCAAGAGTTTCTACTTTGTTTTTTATTTTTTTTCTTTCTAATTGGTCGGTTTTGATCGCTTCAAATTCTTTGTTGGAGCTTTGTTTTAGATCTTCTATGAACTTCTTTGCTTCCTTAATTTGGTATTCAGTGTTTATTCTCAAATCACTTAGTTGATTGGTTATGGTTTCCTTGGACTCCCATTACTTCTGTTGGGTTCCATTCAGCATTCCCTTTGTGGTCTCCCTGACTTCTTTCAGCTCTCTGTTTATGGATTCCATAAATGCCTCTAAAGATCTTTGTCTATTTCATCCCGCTCTCTCAATTCCTGTATTACTCTTTGATTAGCTAGCTCACGTTTATGCAATTCCTGACTTTCTCTTTGTCTATTCTCAGTCAGCTCACGCAATTCATGTCTATCTCTTTGACTGGACTCAGCCTGCTCATGCCATTCCTGTTTTTCTCTTTGAGTGTTCTCAATCTGCTCATGAAATTCCTGTGTCAATCTTTGAGTAAGTTCCTCAAGCTCATGATATTCCTGTATTGACCTTTGGTTTGCCTCCTCTCTTTCCCTATCATGCTCACACTGAGTCCTTTGCAGGTTTTCAATTTTTTCATTTACCATGTATACCAGTAGTGTTTGTATAGCTTTTGGGGAGCTCTCCCCTGGATTATTCATTATCTGTTCTGTCCCCTGATTATGATGAGTGGGAATTGAGATACCGGGACTTGACATTTTTCTTGTGTTTTTCTGCTTGTTCTGCCAAATTGGGATGAAAGTAACACCATTTTTGTGCTAGAACACTATCTTAAGACAAGCATCATCCAAAGTCTGTAGTTGCACAGTCAAAAGTCTGCAGATAGAATCTAGTTCAACAGATATATCTATTCAATATCAAACAACTATGTACTAATGGGCTATGAAAAGTAAAGAATAATTTGGCATACCAGAAATTATTAGGTTTAGGGAGAGATGTGGCTAAAAATAGGAATAGAGGGATGTGGAAAGGTAAAAGGAGAGTTAAATTAACTAAGTCCTAATCTCAATAAGGGAAATAGTTTGGATAGAATGATAGTAGAGAGAGAAAAAAAAAGAAGAAATAAGAAAAAGAAAAAAGAGCCAAGAAAGAATAGAAAAACAAATATTAAAATCTATTAAGTGAAACACTTAAAATTTATGCAAATATAACAATGTAATTTTCACAGAAGAACAGGGATAGGATGAGAGAAGGGGAGGGATAGAAAGGAGATGCAAAAAAGTAAAAAAATGCTGAAAATATTATATAGGTATAAAGAGGTAGTACTGCTATTAAGAAACTTGAGTCAAAGAAGTTTTGAATTGAGTAATAAATTTCTGGATTGTGTACATAATGGCGGATAAGGTCTAATAATCGACTATTCGTATATCTGAGGATGAGCATAACAGCAATTAAGTCACCCAAAAAAAACGAAAGAGGAAAAAAAGTGAAAAGAATGAGAAAGAAAAATAGGATCAAAAGTTCAGTAGAGCTAACACACACACACACACACACACACACACACACACACACACACACACACACACACACACACACACACAGATATTCCCCAAGAATAAAAAGTGTAAGAGGACAAAAAGAAAGGTTAACAGCAAACAATATTTTTAAATTAAAAATGAAAACAAAAAATTTAAACAAATTTTAAAAGGTACAAAAAGTGAGGTCTTTGATTTTTTGGAGGGGGGTGGGAATATCCTGTATCTCCCTTATGTCTGTAACCAGTCTCTTGTTGGAGTCTCTGGTCTGCTTGTGCTGTTTGATTTTCCTGTGGCTTGATTGGTTTCTTAAGTCAGTTTGTTTGAGCAGGCAGAAAAATGTTCTGCTTTACCCAGAATTTTGTGATCCTCTTCCTAGTCTAGTTCAATGGGAGGGAGATCTGCTTTGAGTATCACAAAAGAGTGAGATGGCTGTTTCCTCTAGTTTGGAGATGCTTTGATGAGTCTTGGTTCTGGGTAGAGTGGAGGCCTTTCAGCAAGCAGTAGAGTTTCCCTGAGGGGCTAGCTTCTGAGACACTTTGAGAGCCTACCCTGGAGACATTCTCAGGGTTTATGTTTACTGAATTTCAGTTGATTGTCAAAACTGCTGTAGGGAGGGGCAGCCTCTGGCTCTGTTTACCCAGTGAAGAAATCAACACTTAAGGAGGGCAGAGCTATCTCTGCCTGGGCTGGATGACTTTTCCTTGGGTGGTGCTGAGCCTGGCAGGTGAGGTCAGGTTCCTGTGACCTGCTAAATGCCTCTTGTTTTCTTCCAAGGCCTGAGTTAGAGCTAGCTGTTCAGCCAGGCCTTTATCAGTATCAAAGATGGAGCTCTCCAGTAGTGGGGAGGGGTGGGGTGGCCTTTCCTCCTCTGCTCCCTTAGAAGGAGTGAGGATATCAGGCTTCTACTCACACAAGAGTCTTGGTTCCTGGGTCGTCTCTGGTATGCGATCTGCAGGATGAAGATGTCTGTTCCTTGTCAGTTCTTGCTGGTGTTGTGTAGAATGCCCTAGCCCGCTGATCTGGGGCCCTCGTCCAGGACTCTCTGTGTTTCAGGTTTGGTGGCTACGGTTGTCACTGCCACCACCACAACTGTAAATGAGCCTGCTGGCAAGTGCACGGACCTGTCCCCTTGCCTGGATTTTCCCTCTCTGGCCAAACTCTCTGTACTGTGATGGCACCCTTGTTGTGATTCTCTTGCTTAGGATTGTTCACTGGAACACTTAAACTGCTTTCTATGAGAGAGCCTGTTTAACCTCCAGTTTCTCCCCTACCATCTTCCCAGATCTCTTTTGAATTTTAATCATTTCTTGTTAATGTTATCTTTAATCTCTCTATACAAAAATCAATAATTAATTCAAGGGAGAAGAAAGGAAAAAATTAAGCAACTCCTTACATTTTTCAATTTTCAATAACATGATATTGCTTATATCATTTTCTGTTTATGCTTGAGACTATATAACTCAATTTAGTTAGACCTTTCATAAGGCTATATGTATTTTATTTATTTTATGTTGATTGTTCTTTCCAAAGCCTGCGTGTCTAATTTCCCTTGTTTTTTTTTCAGTCTCAAGTAGTTTAGATTTCAAATTGAAGAATAAATTGAAGGAAGCAAACAAAAAATACAGTTCCTCTCATCTGATATTGCTTCTACAAGAATGAAGAAAGAAATCAAAACAACATTGAGATATCACCTCACTCCAGTTAGAACAGCAAAAATCAAGAACTCTACCAACAATAGATGCTGGAGGGGATGTGGACAGAAAGGAACCTTACTTCATTGTTGGTGGGAATGTAAACTTGTTCAACCACTTTGGAAAGCAGTATGGAGGTTCCTCAAAAGACTTCACATAGATCTCCCCTATGATCCAGCAATCCCACTTTTGGGCATTTACCCAAATGTTTACAAACAAGACCACACTAAAGCTACCAGCACAACTATGTTTATTGCAGCATTATTTACCATAGCTAAGATCTGGAACCAGCCCAGATGCCCCTCAGTAGATGAATGGATCAAGAAAATGTGGTATATATACACAATGGAATTCTATGCCTCCATCAGAAAGAATGACATTTCCCCATTTGTTAGTAAATGGAAAGGTTTGGAAAAAATTATATTAAGTGAAGTAAGCCAGGCCCAAAGAAGCATAGGTCCCATGGTTTCCCTTATTTGCAATATCTAGTATAGGTATGAGTCCAGCAGAAAAGGTCAGATAATGTGATGTTAGGAAAATGAACCCTTAAATATGTATTTTAATGTTTTCGTTTATTTCATGCATGTGTTTCTAACGCATTTATAAGATTATTTCTTTGTTGCTTTGTATGTCCCTCCCCCACAGTGTAACCCCCGCTTTCACTATATTTGATGTCAGTATAACATGTGGAGGAGATGGGGACAAACAAGTCGTTTAAGGATTCAGGTGGACCTGTTGCAACAATGAGAAGTACAAAATGTCATGTCAAAACCAGCTTTACAATGTCGGTGTGGGGGGGGAGGGGGGTATAATTAGGTGGGGGGAGGGGAGTATAATTGGGTGGGGGGAGGGGGGAGGCGGGGAAGGGAGGTGAAGGGTAAACAAAGGAGGAGGCTGCAATGCTTGGTAAGAAATGTATGCATTATCCTGCCCATGTAATTGTAGCCCCTCTGTACAGTATGTTCTCAAATAACATAAAATAAAATTAAAAAAAAAAGAATGAAGAAAGAGTTCATCCTGCTAAGGACCTATGATAGGATATCAAAAAGAATTCATTGTTCTAGGTATTCCCTATCTTTGCATTGCAACTTAAATGATATAAAACATAATATACTGCTCAGGTACTTTTACCTTTTATCAGTTTTGCACATTATCATATGGACATTACCTCAGTCTACAACATTCCTTCATTATTCTGTCCTTGATATTTTTACACTACCAAGTCCTAAGATAACCAGTTTGATTTAAAGCATGAGTAGTTGTACACCTGGCTTCCTTGGAAGCAGAGCATGTTCAATAGATCACATTCCTTCTGGTTGCTCACTACCTGTAATGTTTTCTGTAATATTATTGCATTCTAGTTAGTATTAAAAATTTTTGGCTAAACTCAAAGCTCGTTCATAAAAGTTTATGTTAAGTATTTTGCAAGTTTTATTTCTCTCAATTCTTAAGATAATATTTGCTATAATGCTAATGTTATCATCATTTTAGTGTTGGGAAAAATTTTAATTAAAGTCACGAATTGCATGGCCCAAAGACACACAGTGAGGAAGGAAATGAGTCACAGTCTCCAAAAGCCTTTTAACATTACAAAAAATATAGGTAAAATCTCTCCATTCTCTTACACTCTCAATTCAATATTCATATTGTCCAAGAAATAATAGCATACCAAATATTGCCTATAGTGATTGTTTTCTGTCACATTTTGTCTTCAACACCAACACAGACTGTGTTGGTGACATTGGGTTATCATGCACAGAGCTGAGTTTATAAATTGAAGTCCAAAGAGAGTCAAATTTCTTTTGGCCCACAGCTCCAGTATCCTTTTTTAAAAAATACTGAAACTTTTAAATCCCAACACTTACTATCTTTTAAGAATCCGAAAACAAAATAAATTCACATATAATCACTCCAAAATGCTTTAACAGTAGGAGATGATAAAACAGGCCCCCATCAAGTAAAATTTCTTCTACTTTTAAAATTATTCTGAAAGCCTTTTCCTGGCTGCTCATACCTCTAATCCTATCTACTCGGAATATCTAATCAGAAGCCTGAGATCTATGGATAACTGTTGGAAGACTCTCAGGGTGGAATAAATTCATGAGATTATTTTTCAGAAATTATAATGAACTAGCAAAGAGCCAGGAATGGAGATGTAGCTCATATATTAGCTCATCAATCTAGAGAGGAAAGGCCTAGCAAGACGTTGAAGCCCTGATTTCAAACTCTGAGCACGCCAATAAACAAGAATGTGCATGTTTGCGTGTGTGCATGCATGTGTGTATGCACACACACATTTATTCAAAATACCTTCATATCAGCATATCAATGTTCTGCATTAATTTCTTTGTTAACGATATTATCTGAGTAAAATAAAGGAAATAAACTCTTCTATATCAGAATATTTTTATACGTTGTTTATTTTTTACTGTGAAAATACTGTACAGAGGGGTTACAATTACATGGGCACGATAACATTTCTTATCAAGCATTGTAGCCTCCTCCTTTGTTTCCCTTTCCCATCCATTCCCTTCCTTCTCCAGCCTCCCACCGAAGCCTCCCCACTCCCCCCCCACCAAAGTTGTAAAATTCGTTTTCAACATAAGGACTTGTTTTTCTCAATGTTGCAATAGGTCCACCTGTAAAAATAACTGTACAGAGGTGTCATATTTATATGAGCAAATAATGAGTACATTTCCTAACAAATTGTTACCTCTTCCTTTCTTTTTCTTCCACCATCCCTTCCCTCCCACCTCCACAAATACACTCCCCTCCCCCTTCCCCTGCCTAAATTGTAAACTTCATTTTTCACCATAGTGTTTTGTGCATATCAACATTTATCCCTATTTAAGAATTTTGTATTTCCCTTTCCCCTCCCCAAATTTGAGAAATGTAAACACAGGATGTAGGCGCACCAACTTCAAATACAGTGAAAACAGAGGTTAGAGCGTAGGGGAGGAACATATAAAGGAATAAAAAAAATCACATCACGAATTATAAGTATCTTAAAAACAATAGCAAGAAACAACAAAAAACACGTCTGGTTCATTTCCTGTAATATCATTTTATCTGATATGCACATAGCTTATGATCTATTCTGCTTATCCCAGACATATATTAGCTGTTGAAAATAAGGGAAACCATGGGACCTATGTTTCTTTTGACTTGGCTTACTTCACTTATTAAATTTTTTTCCCAAGTCTTTCCAATCCTTAACAAATTGGGTGATGTCATTCTTTCTGATGGAGGCATAAAATTTAATTGTGTATATACACCACATTTTCATGGTGCATTCATCTTCTGTGTGCCATAGAGGTGAGCTCCATATCTTAGCTATTGTAAATAATGCTGCAGTTAGCATCGTTGTGCTGGTAGTTTTAGTATGGTCTTCTTTGTGATCATTTGGGTAAATCCCTAGAATTGTGATTGCTGGGTCATAAAGGAGCTTTATATGGAGTCTTTTGACCAGCCTCCATACTGCTTTCCAAAGTTGTTGAACAAGTTAACACTCCCACCAAGAATCAAGTAAGGTTCCCTTGTGGCCACATCCTCTCCAGCATCTTTACTTGTAAAAATATGGAATGATTCAAGAATTTGCGTGTCAACCTTGCACAGGGGCCATGTTAATCTTCTCTGTATTGTTCCAATTTTAGTGAATGTGCTGCTGAATTGAGCACAGAGAATTTTTTATATATAAAGTGTAATTGATTTTCTTAAACTAGACAATTCAAAGAAAAGTAAGTTTTGAAGATTTCTCATGAAATTTTAGAACCATGTACTTCTTATATAAGCACACATTTAAGAATAGACAAGATTAACATTTCAAAAACAAAATAATCCCAGATATTGTTGTTCAAGAGATGTGTAGGATGGGGGGGTATTGGATGGGGGGACAGGGGAAGGCTGAGAAGGGATGTGAAGGGTAAACAAAGGAGGAGGCTGCAATGCTTGATAAGAAATGTACTCATTATCTTGCCCGTGTAATTGTAACCCCTCTGTACAGTATGTTCGCAAAAAATAAAAATAAAAAAAGAGATGTGTAGGAGGACGAATTCAATTATTCTGTACAAGGCACCTGTCATAATGAACACTGTGGCAAGTGTTAAGGTTTGTTAAAAGTTTTAAATATATTTAATTTTGGGAATTTGTTTATATAGGCCAAAATTAGGACTGTTTGTCAGGTTATACAACTTTTCTATAAATATTTAAGATTTATGGTAGCAAACATATGCTACTAAAATGTACACTTCAGAGTTTATAGAAACATTACTAATGAGATGTTGCAAAGTCTTAGTGTAAAGAAGCAGAGTGAAGAGTTAAGACTTTGTTAACTGCACAGTTTCTCTTAAAACTTTAGGGTTTCCTTACTTTATATGTTAGTGAGGAACAAATGATGATATAAGCCATATAGAAATGATGAGATGAGTCATAAAATGCAATCTTAGTGGGTAACTTTAAAGACTACACGTAGCCTATAAAACTCTTGTTGAACATCATAATCTTATTCAGTGTTAAATGTACAGGAATGTGAGAATAGTAAAATCAAATATGTAAGTACACTTCAAATAGTGAAAACACTAGTAATTCTTTGGTATTTTATTTTATTAATAATTAATATTTGTTATTATGTTTCTTTATTTGTGGTACTGTTTCCATTGTAATATAATAAAACTTTTTGTTATTCATCATCAGGAGGTACTTTGAGAAGGTGACTGGGATGGCCAAACCATTTTTTATAGTTGCATGTAGATTTACAAAAAGCAAAATTAAGAACAAAATATTGATTAAAAAATTATCAAGTACAGTCAGAATCAGGAAGGATGATAAATGTCCACACTTAAAATCTTAGCCCTAGGCTGAAGCAGTGATATTACAGGGTTGAGGTCACAAAAGTGAGAGACTGTATTTTGTTTTTTTTTTACTTTGATTTTGTTGGCCATGGGGTTGAACTCTGGGGCGTGGTTGCTTTACCTCAGCTCAAGGCAAGTGCTACCACTTGAGCCACAGAACCACTTCTGTCCTTTTCTACTTATGTGATGCTGAGGAATCAAACCCAGGCCTGATGCATGCAAGGCAGGCACTCTACAACAGCCCCCATCCCAGCTCCTGATAGACTGGGATTTAAAAATTCATCTAAACAATATTTGCTTTCTGCTATGGGTTATATAATGAAATATATGAATATCTTTTCATATTTTTGTGCATTGTTATACTTCTAAATTTATACTAACCCCAGCCACTTTATTATTTTCAAAGTCATGAAATATCTCTGAGAGTTTGCTAATGTGAAAATTGTTTTAGCATTTTAAATTTCTTCTGAGTCATTTTTATTTTTTATTAAAATCATATTTTGGGTTGATGGATTATCATACATCAAATACCTTCAAATATATATGTAGAGTCTAAAGATAACAGTATGAATATTCTCATACAGCTCTTTTTTATCTGTTATGCACTTTCAGTATTATTATATTTCTCCCTCTTTCACGCTCTCTCATTTCCTCTCTTTCACTTTCATGCTCCATGTCTGCTACATAGAACTTCTGCTGGTGAGCCGTGCACTGGTGGCTCACGACTGTAATCCTATCTACTCAGGAGGCTGAGATCTGAGGATCGTGGTTCAAAGCCAGCCCGGGCAGGAGAGACGGTGAGACTCCTATCTCCAATAAACCACCAGAAAAATGGAAGTGGCACTGTAGCTCAAGTGGTAGAGCGCTCGCCTTGAGCTGAAGAGCTGAAGGACAGCGTCCAGGCCCAGAGTTCAAGCATCACGACCTAAAAAAAAAAAAAAAGAATTTCTGCTGGTCTACTATTATCCTTGAGGATCCAGTGGCTTTGTGGGAACATGATGGGGACTAACATTTTCCCTTGCATTCTTTAAGAATTATGAGTGACATGCTATTATTCTTTGCCATTCTAAATGGCAAAACAACAGGTCTAGGAATTCCTTTTCAGGTTTACTACTATTACAAATTTTATCTCATAGGAATCATTTGGATGGATATGATATTTTAACTTGGGCTGGGAAGGTGGCTCAGTGTTAGAGAGCTTGCCTTGCATGCATGAGGCCCTGGGTTCGATTCTTCAGCAGCACATAAGCAAAAAGAAAAAAAAGCCAGAAGTGGCGCTGTGGCTCAAATATTAGAGCGCTAGCCTTGAGCTGAAGAGCTGAGGGACAGTTCCCAGGCCCAGAGTTCAGGCACCAAGACTGGACCCCCCCCCAAAAAAAAAAAAGATATTTTAACCTGTGACCTAAAAGTTCTTTTTCTTTCACAAACAACCTTTGTCTTTGATTATCAGTTTGTAACTACATGTAATTAAAATAAAGCTCTCCTATGGAAAATAGACTGAAGTTGTTCACAGGGATGAAAAAGAAGGTAATGGTGGAAGTGAGTACAATAGAGCACAGGTCCTCAGAGCAGTTTATCATGAACACTTTGTGAGAATGACAATGTTCTGGGAACTATAGATTAAGTCACTGAACAAAGATATATATGCATATATTTGTATATGTATATTTATTTATATATGCATATATGTGTGTATATGCCCTTATATTGTACACATATATGTTACTATACACACAAATTCACATATACATATACACATGTATACATGCACGCATGGAGAAAGACCCATAATTACAGCCAACACATGTTTCATTAGTTGCTGAAAATGCCTTAGATGGAATGCTTGGAACAAAATATGTTCAAGATGTGTTTGTCTCTAAGACTTCTTTTACCACTCCTCTTATCTCTTAAAACAGGTAGGTTTTGACAGGTTGGACTTGCAAAATGCAGTACACGTCATAGCAAGTTACTCGGAACCGTAAGTATGTAAAGATCATATGGTGTCTCCCTGATGCCCAAGGAATGCTTGCTCTTATACACACTCTCAACAACCAAAGTAGCAGGAGAATATAATGGTAAAGAATAAAATTATAAGGCTTTAAATGGCATCCATCTTTGAGCTTTTTTCCAACAGCCAGCATCAATTCCTAAGCAGATTAGTGAGTCCTCATAAAACTGGACCTCAGATCAACAGGTAACCAACTCATGTGAAAAGTCCTATGAGAGAAATGCTGATTGAGGTCTTGGTGATTTTCTGGCCAAGAAAATAAGAAAAGAAGAGATTATTTTTAATATATTAAAGTTTGAGAATAATTTGTAACCTGTCAATAAACTAAACCAACTGAAAAAAAAAAGGTGTCCATTTCATTTATATGCTCTTGGACTTGGTGAGTGATTTTACTTGTGTCTACACAAGTAGAATCAGCATAAATCAAGCCATCATTTCTTCATTTAATATACAAAGATAGGATTCAGGTTGACCCATTGTAATAATGAGATGTAAAAGACACTATCAGAGAGTGGGTAGAGGGATGAGTTGAGGAGGTGTGAAGAGAAGGGATGATAGGGGAACACAAAAGATGGGGTAAAAATGCTCAATAAGAAATGACTCATGCCAGGTGCCGGTGACTCATGATTGTAATCCTAGCTACTCAGGAGGCTGAGGTCTGAGGATTGTGGTTCAAAGCCAGCCAGGGAAGGAAAGTCCGTGAAACTCTTATCTCCAATAAACCACTAGAGAACCGGAAGTGGCGCTGTAGCTCAGGTGGTAGAGCAATAGCCTTGAGCTGAAGAGCTGAGGGACAGTACGCAGGCCTAGAGTTAAACCAATGACAAATAATAAAGAAAAAAAATTGTAATCATTACTTTACTTATGTAACTGTAACCCCTCTGTACAGTATCATTACAAATATATATATATATATATATATATATATATATATATATATATATATATAAAAGATACAAGGAAAACTTTTGTATTTATAGGAAGTTGTATTTGTCACTCAATATCAGTAAGGTATTGGTTTTAGGACCACAGGCATATTAAAACATTGGATACTCAACTATTCTACATGAACACAGGATATTATTTACATTAGAATCTGCCTACAACCTAGTGCAGTGTAATTGCTATGAAAATTTGTACTACATTCTATGTTTGTAATAAAAAATAAAAGCATATGCACTGTCAACAGATACAAATTATTTTCAGATAATTTTTGTCTGCATTTTGTGGATGGAATTGGGAGCACAAATTTCATCACCAAGACTGGTCTGCAAAATATAACAAAAAACTAACACAGCATCATTGAATAGTACTGAACTCCAAGGAAAAGTACTTGAATTGAGACATTATGAGAAAGTGTAAGCATGCAAGTACTTTTTAGAAATACAGTACTAGTTTTCTCATGGAGAGCTTTCATAACACTTTGTGAAACACAAGCCAGAACCTCTCTGAAGAGTAAATGGTTTTCCCTCACCTTTCTGTCATGCTCAGTCATTATCAATCAACATATAGCTAATCTTGAATAATCCTTTAATAAGAAAATGTTGATGGAATGTTTATATACAGAAAACTTGGGAAGGCTAAATTTTTCCAATGAGGATAGTCTGTATTCTATGATCCAGCAGAGAGAAAACTAGGTAAGCATCCATTTACAACCTTCTGAATAATTCTGATTCTGCCCATATCAGTTATCTATCCATATCTGTGCCCGTGTGAGAGGATTTTAAATGACTTTAGTGTTTTAAAATTTAATTTTAAATGTGGAATGAAATTAGTTCCAATGCATTACCTTAAGATATTTAGAAACACCTAAAGGTGTCTAAGATTTTTTTTATTTGAAGTGATGGGATATTGGAATTTGGTTCTCTATAGTATAAGCAATTTGCCAAAAGAATTGGCAAAGTAAAATTTACATTTGCAGCAGACTTGACAGTTATTTAATTTTGTATATTGAAAAAAGCATAAGCCTCAACAATATGTCAATGCTATCCTGTTATTTATCTCTAAAGGTTTATGCTTCTGGTCTCTTAAAATTAAAACCAATTTTCTTAATCTTTAGCTAGTTGTGCAAAGGGGTTTCACTCCACCATGTCAGCGTTGAATAGAGTGTATGTACATTTCATTGTACAACACATCTGGATCATTGTTAATCTTTCCACTTTTCTTCCTTCCCTTTTCCCAAACCCACCTATCCCTTCAAGTTTCCTACTTATATTCTCACATATGTATGTTGAGTGATCTGACTGTATTAGTCCAACATTTCCCCCTGCATTCTTCTGTCCTACTCCCTTTAAGCCCAGCTCCTTATTTAAGACTTATTTCAACTTCATGGTATTTTGTAAAATATCTCTTCCTTTGGCATTTGGCTTTGGGCTTGCCACATCCTCACTTCCATGTTTGACCTACATAAATGAGGCTATTTCTCCACATTTCCAATCTGTGAATGGCTGAGATAGGTCTCCTTTACTACTCACCTTCTGTCCTAAATTTAGAATTGGACCTTCAGGGCCATCAAATAGAGCTTTTTTACTTTCTACACACTGAAGATGGAAGGAAAATAATTTCCATGCTCTCAACATTATGCTACCCATCATGAATGTCCATCACTTATCACTTCAACAGTCTAAATTTAAAGTTATGTTTCTACATTCTATTCACACATTTTAAGTGAATATCGAGGACAATTTACCTAGTATTGGAAGTTTAGGGACGATTTTCAATTTCTGATGATAGAAACAGGAGTCAGTTTTAATTATGCAGAACCCACTATGTAGTGAGTGCTGTAGTCTTCTAAATTTTCAATAAATTTCGAGTTACTTTTTATTAATAATTGAAAAAGTTTTATTTCAATATTTGAAATGCTGTCCCAATTATTTTAAAATTTTCACATTAAGTTAGAATGAACTCCCCCCCCCCACACAGACATTTCCCCTACTAGTTCACGTTAAGTCTCCTTTGGCTTTATTGTTTGAGGGGATGAAGGTAAACAGATGAGGGTAAACAGAAAGATGATCATTACTCAGATATCTCCTTCCTCTTCTGTTTCTGCTATTCTTTTTTTAATTTTTATTTATTTTTATTGTGAAAATATTGTACAGAGGGGTTACAATTACATGGGCAAGATAACGAGTACATTTCGTATCAAGCATTGTAGCCTCCTTCTTTGTTTCCCCTAACCATACCTTCCCAGCCTCCCTGTTTCTGCTATTCTTGTAGAAAGGAAGAATGGAGCAGGGAACAAGAGTAATTCTTGGGCAAGGGAGCATTCTTGGCATAATAATTATTGTTTCTCAGAATCACTTAAACTGCATACTCTTGCCTTGACTCCAACAGTAACCTAACTCTGGCTTCCTTTGTGCAGGAGTAAGCACACTAACTGGTTTTACATGAAAATTTGTATTTTATATCTCAGCTTACTACTACCAAAAATACAAAGCTTTGGTTACATAAATGCAAAGGCACTGATTGTTCAACAATACCTTAGTGAGAAATAGACAATTCTACTCAGCTCCCCCTTCCTCTTCTATTATCCTTCCTTCCCCTCCCCTCCCATCACTTATCCTCTCTTCCCTTCTTCTTTCTTTATGTCTCTCTCCTCCATATTCATTTCTATCTTCTCTCTTTTTCTCTTCCAGTAGCAAGTGATTTGGTTTATCTGGCAATACATAGGTAATTGAACAAATATGTTTTCTCCTCTTTTTGTGAATATTTATTATTAAGAAGTGAGTTCTAGCAGAGCACCAGTGGCTTACAGCTCCATACTGGGTGAGTTCAAATTTGACAATGGTAATTCAAAGCTATTCCAAGTAGATAAACCTAAGAGATTCTTTTCTCCACTTGTGGTAAAAGGAAGAAGTGTAGGTGTGGTTCTGGAGGTATAGAGTAAGCATTGGGAATTAAAGCTCAGATTGTTACACGAGGTATTCAGGAAAGGGTTAAGTTTATTCATCATTCCCTCTGGCACCAGGCCATGTTGGCCCTCCATGCAGCTGGGAAAGTCCTGGAAAAGACCTGAGAAAGAGAGCCTCTAGGGCTGGGCTAGGCCTTATCTAGGGTATGGGTGGAGAAAGGTGTGGCCACATCAAATTCAGTTATGACCTCAGCAAATGCAGATGTAATATCTTCCAGGAGTGCCAGTTGCCTAGGTAATGCAGGTACTGGGAGGAGACTTTGCTTAGAGGAGGGTGGAATCTGCTCGCTATCCAGAAACAGACCTTATATTCCAGCCTTTTAATAATCATGAAATAGGGTGCGGATCCTTTCTGGTTACTTCCTGCTGACAAGGTGTGTTGAAATTAGGGGTAAAGGGCTGGAATTTGGTCCCATCCCAGAGAAGGCAGTGAGCTGCAGCTGTCCCTTGGTGAGTGTGAGTCCTTTGATAAAGTCTGGTGGAGGCAAGTCTCTTGGATGAAGTCTACAGAAAGTCTCATGAGGCATTGAGGAGCTGGAAAAAATTATTAGAGAGCAAATAAATGGCAAGTGGAAGGACTGGGGCTGAAAAATGTTGGAAGAAATGTCCTTATCTGGTGACTAGGTAGAGGAAAATTTAGGTAACAAAGGCAAGAATGTGAATTCCCATACAGTCAAAATGTAGACAGGTATGAACATTAGATGGCAGGCTTCTTATTTATATTGACCTCCTGGCTCTGGTTAATTTTGAAAGGGCAGGCACAAAATGCATGATATGACATCATCTCCTCTTACTCCTCTCCATGGTCCCTTGTTCCCCAGACTGGCTGAATCTAGGGGCTTGTTTCTGGGATGACTTCTCTCAGTGAGTATTCATGGAGATTTGAATTCAAGGCCTGGGCACTGTGCCGGAGTATCTGCTCAAGGCTAGTGCTCTTACAGTCCCACTTCCAGTGTGTGGCGGATTAGAGGTAAGAGTCTTCAGCCATACTTCCAGCCTGGCTCTTTGCAGATTAGTTGGGAGATGGCGTCTTAGGGATTTTTTCAGCACCGGTTGGCTTTGAATTGCAATCTTTGTCATGAAAACTCTTTATTATTTCCAATTAAACAACATGGAGATCAATTAGAATAAGTAGAGTTTACCTAGTCCTTACCAAGAATTGACCAAGTAATATGCTGCAATGACAAAACTCGTTAGATGTGAGAATCTTAGCACATATATGCCCAATATTTTAGAATCACGTAGACAGTACTAGAATACATAACACAAAACCAAAAAGGCAAAACTCAAAATCTAAAATTTTTTACATTAATATTTAGACATCTTTGCTAACAAAGCACATCAGATAGTTGAGCCTCAGGTACCAGGGTCTGAGAAAAGAGCAACTTGTTAGCAAGGTACAATAGAATACATGGATGGAGGTGTAGTAAACTTGGTGGAAAGTTTTGGGTTAGATAGGACCAAACCCTGAACCCACCATGTGGCCAAATGACAAACTCACGATGGTGAATTTCTGAAAAAATGCAAAGAAAGCCTGAACAAATAGATTAAGCCTAGATTGGCTAGTCTTTGATAGGGAAGCTAGAGGACGTCCCCAGAACCCAACTCTCATCACACTCTTCAGGGCACAATCCAAAAAGTTGTAGAAAAGAAAGGGAGAGATACACGAAGTTGGACATGATTAGCAGAGAGCAAAGAGATCCTGAAAGTGAACAGACTGCTGACCGTTTACTATTGCAGAGGCAAAAATTGTCTAAATCTGAGAAGAGACTAAAAATATTAGGTGCTCTGGCTATCCAGGGAGTGTAGGAGGCATTTCAGAGGGGTTTCACAGCACTGGAGTTACACACAGCTCCCCATTAAGGGTATAGGAGAGAAAAAAAATCAGTGAGTGAAGTTGGCCTTTTCAGATGGAAGTGGCCGCACAACTTACCACTGAGCTCTCTAGGGGGGACTGGCCAAGCAACCAGAGGCAAGTGCCCTTGGCTCCAGACGTGACTGGGCTTTCAGTTAAAGGCCTAGCAGGTTCTTCAGTGTGGAACCACTTCTGGAGAGAGACTGAGCAACAGAGAACCCTTAGAGAGTAGTTTACTCACCAAAATGTACAAGCATGGAGGTGGATGCAGAGGCCAGCAAGGAATTGATTCACTTTGTCCACAGCAGACAAACCGGTTCCCAAAAGGCCTTCAGAACTGCTGTATTCCTCAGAGCAAAAAAGGGAAAAACAAACAAAAGAAAGAAAAAAAGAGAGGAATCCCACCTCCTATCCTGACTTAAAGCCTTTCCTGCTTCAAATGGCACCATTTATGTTAGGTTTTTAAAAAGAGGTTGCTGAGTAAGAGCCACATCACACATGTGGTAAGGAGTAGGTTTATTCATCAATCCCGCTGTTACCAGGCCATGTTGGCCCTCCACGTGGCTGGGAAAGGCCTGGGAAAGACCTGGGAAAGAGCACGTCTGGGCATGCGCTAGGCCTTGTCTAGGGGATGGGTGAAGATAGGTGTGGCCACATCAAATTCAGATGTGACCTCAGCAGATGCAGATGTGACATCTTAAAGGTGTGCCAGTTGCCTAGGTAACACAGTTATTGGGCGGAGACTTTACTGCAAGGAGGATAGAGTCTGCTCTCCATCCAGGAGCAGACCTTACACAGGTAGACCACAAGGCCAGGAGTTCAAACCCCAGTACCAGCACAATATAAAAAAAATGAGTCCTTTATCTTTGAAAGGGGATATTTCTCCAAAACTTCATACCCAGGAAAATTTTCAAGGTCAAAGACTGTTTGAAAGGCTCTGTCACATCTTAAACTGATTTCTCTGCTTGATCCACATTATGAAAAATAGGAATCACACTTCACATAAAAAGTATGCACATTGTTGAACATTTTTAATGTTCAGCAAAATGTAAAAATTGTTTATATTTTTAATGTAAAGGAAGGATGGGAAAAGAATTTACCTCATTGGGTGAATTAGGTTTGACTCACTGACAGACTTTTGCAAGTAAATGAGGGTCTGTTTACATGTAAAGAAGTCTACACAGATGAATTTCTAGGAGGGAGAACAAGCTAGCTGCTGTCCAGGTTTGAATCAAAGTAAGTTTATTCCTATGAAATGACAAAGAGTAGCTCATCTCATAGAATTCTATGCGAGCAGCAATTTCGAAAGGTTTAAAAAACCCATGTCTATGTTAGAGCAAAAGAAACTATGTTAAATATAGTTAATGGCCGAGGGACAGGTGTAAAGGAGTTTCATAATAACAACTAAACTATACATTTTTCATCAAGTCCCTAACAAGAATCTCCAAGATAGGCCTTGCTAAATCTGTCATAGAGTACTGGGTTTATGCAAGTGTCAGTTTTGTTTAGGGTCCAACATCTTCTATGGTCGCTTTGTTTGCAAATCACTCACACCACATGCAGGGTCTGGAAAAGCATGCTGTCTTGCTAGACATCTAAGGGATTTTTGTGCCACTGTGAATATTTATCGTTTTATTTCTTGTAATTGTACCTGTCATTGTGAAATCCTTTCGTGAGAAGAATAATAGCTTCTGGAAATGGTACCGTGACTCAAGTGGTAGAGCACTAGCCTTGAACTGTGGAGCTGAGGGACAGCGCCCAGACCAGAGTTCAAGCCCTACGATCGACAAAATACATAGAAGAAGAAAACTTCATATTAAAGCAATATGCCATACTGTGAAAAACAAATACCAGATTTCTCATATGCAGAATCTTTTTGAGTCTCTCTGATTAGTAGACAAAAGTATAGAAACTGTAGGTAAAATTACTTTTCTCTAGTTAATCTTTAATATATCATATCAAAGACTTCTCTTTCCTTCTTGCGGAGTCTGTTTCTGGCATTTTGTTCTAATGTCTAATATTAAATTACAAAGGACATGCCATATTCCTTAATTCATTTTTCCTAAAGCTTATGCTATAGAGTTGAATCTGATTTGTTTACTGATTCTAAATTAACTTTTTTCAACAACTTGTATTATTGTTTATATTGCTCGTAAACTATTTGAAATGTCAAAAAGAACTGGATATTCACCTTAGGAATGATTGTGAATGGCAGCAATGGTTGTGGGGAGATGAAGGACTTTAATTATCTGGAGTGCGTAAAAGATGGTAATGCTATTTAAAGGGCTGATCGTTTAGTAATCTTTTAAAGTGTGGTCTTCTTATTTCATCTAAGAAGATAAAAATATGCTTTTCATCACATTTTGGCCTGTAAAGCACTGGAATCATTTCCTTTTTACATCATATGCCCTGCTGCTACTGTAGTGAAACCCACAAACAACTGCACAGCTGTGTTAGCTGCTCTAGATTTTGAAATTTTCTTCCAGTAGCCCTCCCTAGTGATTCAAGCCCAGACTCATGAGATAGTCACATAATCCACAATTACAAAGCACCACAATATAAAAGACCACGTGCAAAATGAGGTTCATTTTTTTCTTTGTTGTTTCCTTTTTTTATTGATTGTCTTTTAAGGAGCGTGGGGCTGTTTATTTCTCATTATTGTTGGTGTGATTTAAATAAATTTACCAGATTTTTTAAATAAAATAAAGAGATATAAAAAGGTATATTTAGTCACAAAATAAAAGTAAACATTTGAGTGATTGTTTTCATTCTACTCCTGTTCACACGTATTTTTAAATAACTTTGAGATGACACAAGCATATGTGTAAATTGCCACGTATCAAGCACACAGGACTCTGGAATCTTTGAGCTTTGATTTCTATATCAACTTCACCTAGAAAAGAAAATTATCACTTGCTTCATGTCTTAAGTAATCTACTTAAAACAAATTTTATTAATTTTATCAATACCTCTCATAATCTATGGAATTGATGCATTGCATAAGTATTTGATTTCTTATTTCCATTACATTAATATAACACTTATTTTAGTTTTTTGCATGTAAAATAATGACATTCTTGAGGATAAAACATTCTTGTTTTTCATTTTAGTTCCCAAAATGGAACTATTAGACATTTTGAAAATATAACATTAAATCAAAACCTTCAAATTTCATAAGACTTGAATTGTGTTACTTACATCTTTAATGTTACAATAAAAAGCATTATTAAATAGAAAGCAAAATTATGTTATCACTCCTCAATCCCTGAATTGACTTTATGAAAAAATAATTATATTTATATAATATATATACTGAAACAAAGTATATGATATGGAAACAAAAGACTCCTTTTTGGTTTTGTGTTCATTGTTGTGTTTATAGTTTGTGATGATTCTGTAGTCTTTACCTCATGCCTGGTATATTTATCGTATGTCTTCAGGAAGGTGAAGGGTAGGCACAGAGCTTTAGTGATAAATTGCAGCAGTGGAGTTCATTGAACATTGATTAAAGTGAACTATTTAACACACAGGTAGGGACAGGAGGGTGGGACTGGGAACAAGTGAGGGAACTGAAGACATTTTATGAAAAAAAATGTACTCATTACCTGACTCATGTAATTGTAATCCCTCTATAAATCACCTTAATAATAACAAACTAAATTTATTTAAAGGCAAACAAAATGTTGTTTCTTAGAATCATAATAGTTTGTTTTGTTCACTGGTTTGGGCTGGTTGAGTCTATCTCTGAAAATAGATACATTGACATTCATTGGGAGAAGTTGTGAGCTCATTGGGAGAAGTTGTCAGCTACTAGTAGATACGTCAATTATGATTGTATGTTTTTTTGAGACTCTGATTCCTTTATTTCTTTATTCTAATTTGTATTATCTTTGTCTACTGGTTTTTGGTTTGGCTTGTTCCTGTTTTTCAAGTGTCTAGTGCTGATTCAATATTGTTCTAATTTGTTGATGTACACACTCAAATATATAATTTTTCCTTGAGTATTGGCTGTGCTATTGTATACCAGAGGAGGTAGCATTTTGTCTATTTCACTTCCACTGAATTCTATAAACGTTGGAACTTCCCTCCATATCTCATCAGTAACTCACTGATGATTTAGCAATGTGTTATTCAGTCTCTGTGAGTTTCAGAATTTTATGTGATGCCTTTTGATGTCGAGATGTAATATGGTCCCATCATGGGCTGACAAATTACAAGGAGTAATTTCATTTTTATTTTTGAATTTTCACAGATTTTCGTTGTGATCTGAGATATGATCTATTTTGGAGAACTTTCTGTGGGCTGCTGAGAGGAATATATACTGTGACACTGCTAGATGAAATATTCTGTAGATATCTGTTAGGTGTAGTTTGTCAATACAGTTATTTAGCTCTGAAGTTTTTTTGCTAAGTTTTTACCTGTCTGGCTTGTCCAGAGGTAGGAATGATATGTTCAAGCAACCAACGATGTGTTTGGATGTATACATGTTTTTAGGGTAAGTAGTATTTGTCTGATAAATTTGGGAGCTCTAGGATTCAGGGCATTGATATTTAGAATTGTTATATCCTCCTAATGGATAGTTTTCTTTACCAATATGTATGTTTTTCTTTGTTTCTTTTTACCATCATACCACTTTTAATTTAAAGCCTATTTTATCTAATATTAGTATAGCTTCTCTGGCCTGTTTATGAGGTCCATTTTTAATTTTTAAAAATGATGTACAGAAGGGTTACAATTACATAAGTCATATAATGAGCACGTTTCTTTTTGAAGTGTCACCTCTTCCTTAATGTTCTCCCAGTTTTTCCCTTTCAACCTCCTTCCCCCATAAGTTGTATAGTTCATTTTTAATGTAGTGTCTATTGAGTAGTACCGCTGCATTTGTTCACCCTTTGTCCCACCATTTCGGCTCCCTCTTGCCCTTTGCAAACTTACATATAAGACCAAAGGTGCAAAAAGAAAACATGAGAAGAAAGAAGGAAAAAGCAAACCAATAAAAAAATCTTTCATTATCATTTATTGGAGATCATTTTGATGAACATAATTTTATATGATAATATTCATATAACTATTGAGCCTTTGTGATCCTCTTCAAAGGGCATCCTGCTTTGATCTCGCTGTATAAATGTTTAAAATCCCATATAATTTATCATGTCCAAGTGTAATGTTTTCTCTTTTACTATCCAAGTGTGTTTACTTGTAGAATTAGAGACACATTCTAATAAAACAAATGAGGGAAATCAGGCAACCTTATTTCTTTGAGTGTGTCTTTCTTCACTTATTATGTTTATTCTAAGTCTTTCCATTTCCTTTTGAATGGTGTAATATCATTTTCTCTGGATCAATAAAATTGCATCAAACTGAAGAGTTTCTTCATAGCAAAGGAAAAGTTAGCAGGATATATAGAAAGAGAAAAGAATGGAAGAAGAATTTTACTAGCTAATCATCAGACAAGGGTTTTCATAACTAACCCATATAGAAATGAAAAAGTTAAACCCAACAACAATAAACCCTCAAATAAAAAGAACCCAATTAATATGTGGTTAAATACTTAAAGATTACTTCTAGAAGAAGTAAGAATAACAAATAGACACATCTCTCTCCATAAAATAATTGCAAATCCAAACAACACTGAGACTCATCTCAACCCTGTTACAATTTCATTATGAAATAAGGAACAATCACAGAAACTGATATGGCTGTGGCCCAAAGGAAACTGTATTACATTGTTGGTGAGACTGTAATCTTGTTCAACCACTTTGGAAAAAACTATGGAAGTTGCTCACAAAACTGAATAGAGAGATACCTATTATCCAGCAAATCCACTTCCAAGATGCAAGGAGGTACAAATGAATTATCTGACATGTCAGAGTCTATGGAGAGTGAAAATACTATACTTCTATTAAAAGATTGTCAAAGCCCAGCAAAATAAATAACAGTAAATGTGTACTGCAAGAGAGGACAGTGGGGGGCAATGTGAGAGGGGTAGGAAAGTGAAGGGGAAAAGGATAGAATACAGACAACAATCTATTGTATAATTCCCATAATTGAAATATACAAAGGAAAGGGTAGTGTGAAATGGGGGTGGAGATGTTGAAGTGGTAATACAATTCCAGGTGCATTGTACATATAAACTGCTTTGTTAAATGGCAAGTAATTCCATAACATAATATTGAGATACGTCAGGATTGGGCTTGATTGGGAGGGGTGGATGAGAATGTTGAAAGGGGTGATATTGATCAAGATGCACTGTATCCCATATACTGTTTTAGTGAATGGCAACTCCTTTGTACAACTATTTAAAGATTAAAAACTTTTTGAAACTTAATTACGATAGTTGAATAGAGTTGAACCTCAATTCAATTCCAATTTAAAAATATTTTTAACCTGGAGACTCAGAATAAAAGTCAAATAATAAAATATTATAAATATTTTTATCAAAATTTGTGATATTTAACTTCAAACTACTTTGCTTTTTGTTAGCCACTGGGCTTTTATAAGAGAATTATTCAAAGTAAGTGGCATAAAATCAAAAGAAGTATATTACCCATACTCTAGAAGCTTGAACATTGATTATAAAAATGGTTGTTCCAAGCAATTCCTTTTCTCATGGGGGTCCACTTTCTGGTTCATTAACATTATTTGCTGGACATTAATAAGGTAGAGTAATTATATTGTGCTTCCTTAATCAGGATCATTATTGCAGGGTCATCTCTAAAAGGTTGATTCTAATGTCACCAGACAGGGGAATAGAATTTCAACATGTGTATCTGAAAGGAGTTACATCGTCCAATACACTTTGCAACTTTTGCTTTACCTTAGGGTAGTATATCATTTGGATATTATTTCATAGAAGATAATGACGTAAGGACAAGCTTATATCATGTGACTTATGTGGATGATTCTTCTTAAAATGGGAATAATTATAGTGATGACAAAGTGAAGTATGATAGTTTAATGGCTCTTGCATCACATCATAGGTAACCATGTAAACATTGTACAGGCTTTCTAAGGCCTTTCTGATGTATTTGAACAATCTCTGATGAGTTAATTGCTTTCAGAAATATTCGTTTGAGCCAACAAATACAGATATCGTTTGATTTTAATTACTTTCTGCTATTAGGACTTTCACAGACACCAAAATCAGAGGATATTAATTTTTCTGATAAAACACATAATAAATTTTTGTAATTAATATAACATGAAGACTGTAACCTTAATAGCACTAAAATACTAATATTCACATTGTATAATAAATTGACATCCGTTGGTTACCTCAATTTTTAGATTATTTATAATTTTTAGAATATTTATAAGTGTAAATTGTTTGCAATCTATAGAAAATAAGAAAAAGATTTGCATGCATATTACTACAGATGCAAACAGATTCACCTGGTTATTCATGATCTTCTATTCGTTGTTTTCATTCACACATGGAGTACATACAAAGAAGTGAAAATTGCAAACTTGAATTTACTAAAGGGTTAATTACATGGAGTTTATGTTGGACTAATAGCAGATTTTAGAAATTAGTTTTGTCTCTTCCTTTCACCCTCCTTTCCTTCCTTTGTTTCTTCCTTCATTCCTTCCTTCCTTTATTCCTTCCTTCCTTCTTTATTTCTTTCTTTTCTCCCTCCTTCCCTCGATCCCTATTCTCTCTCTTTTTCTTTCTTTCTTTCTTTCTTTCCTTCCTTCCTTCCTTCCTTCCTTTCTTCCTTCCTTCCTTTCTTTCTTTCTTTCTTCCTTCCTTTCTTTCTTTCTTTCTTTCTTTCTTTCTTTCTTTCTTTCTTTCTTTCTTTCTTTCTTTCTTTCTTTCTTTCTTTCTTTCATTGACAATATTTCTTATGGCTATAGAAATATACCAACTGTTGTACTCTAAGGTATTATGAGTAATTATAAATATAACTAGATTAATATTAATTTTAATTTCCTGTTATATTTTGACAAATTATACTAAAAACAATTTCACAAGCGTTGCAAGATATGTATCAAATATTACTTTTCATGATATTGTTTATTTCTTCAAACTAAAATAAGAATTTAGACACAATATTGTGTATGTGTGTGTTGTTCTTGTAATTTTAACTCAAGACCTAAAACTTAGTTTCTTTTTTCCCTCAAAGATATTTCTCTATCATTTGAGCCAGAATAACGTTTTTGGCTTTGTGTGTGTGTGTGTGTGTGTGTGTGTGTGTGTGTGTGTGTGTGTGTGTATGTGTGTGTGTGTGTATGTGTGTGTTATGATTTGTGTGTGATATGTGTGTGTGTTGTGATGTGTGTGGGCTTTGAACCGCAGCTTTCTGAGTAGCGAGGATTACAAGCTTGAGACACCTAAACTTAGCAAAGATTTAACATGTTTAAGAATAAATTTCATATTATTAGTTTTTTAGAGGTTCAATTTAACAAACTAACATTTAGTTATTTATTTAGTTATTAAACTTGAATGTGCAGTGTGAAAAATAGTTTTCATTTTTATGAAAAAATATACACTCAAAGGTTTAGATGACAGAATCTTTGGACAAATTGAAATATTATATTATTCAAAAGCGAAAAATAGTCATTAATCAAATTTCTCATGTAAACTAAAAGCAAAAGTCTCTGTCAGACTGAATGAAGCAATTTTACATTACATTTAAAATTATCTACTTTGGTCACATAATTTTCTCTTCCTTTGAACATAAGCTATATTTGACAGAAAAAAGTAGATTCTTAAATTTTGGGGTATATAAAAATATCAGTTATTGGTCATGTATTTCTGAGGTTTGAATAACAAGTCATTTCAGAGAAACACTGAATTTCATGTATTTTATGTCATTAGTGATTTTAGAAATGAATCAATCTCAATATGAGATAAGTACAGCACTATATTCCATCAGTTATCCAATTATTCCAACAGACTTCAATAGAACTTATTTTTGAATAGCTATTCTATAGAATAACTAAGAAATAAATGATCGTGATAGTATTTATTGTTCCTTCAACTAGAAAGAAAGAATCTCACTATAGATGACACATACTTGAATGGAAATGCCATAAAATTATGAAAAATTCAAGTCATTATGAGTTAGATGAAATAGTCATTTTTGAAGGTCAAAAATGAAAACTCTTGAAGCTTCCTTATCTGTTAAATAAAAAGCATTTGCATTCTAAATATTTCATTCATCTCTCCAGCAATGGTATAACCAAACCACCTTTATGCCAAATAGCTTCTCTGATTAAGTCAAGTAAATATTTAGGAACAGAAGTTATCACAATTGTATAGAAGTATCTATCCTCCACTCAATAAATTAAATCTGAAATCAAAAAGGATTGGGATTAATAATTAGCTTTCACTTTTTTGCCATAAAGAGGTGAACCCTTTCAAGTGGGCATAGTCATAAAGATTTGGTCACTGACAACTTGTGATCACAGAGGATGTCAACATCAAAGTCCTTTCTTCCTCTTCCTTCTTTTAATTCTCTTTCTCCTTCTTCTTTTCCTTCTCCCTCTCCCTCTTTCCCTGCTCCTCTTTCTCCCTTCCCCCATTCCTATTCCACCTCTTCTTTACTTCCTGGCTTCCATGAATACAAATAATCCATCACATGTTCCTGACATGGGGTACTGTGCCACCAGCAATCCAAAGCTATGAGGATAAGAAACATAAAATGAAATGTTTAAAATCAGAAGTCAAGATTTATCTTTCCTCCTTTTAAGTTAATTTTTAATGTATTTTGTCATATTAATAGGAGACTGAAACACCATATTCTCATTTATTTTAAGCGATAAGATTTACTGGAAAATAAATCAGACCAACATCGCCCTAATGAAATGATTGATTAAATTAATATTATATTAGGACAAATCTACTTTAAAATATTAGATATAATTGAATAAGAGGCAAAAAATCACCTCTATGATTTCTTATGTAAAGACAGCAGAATACGATCTGTTAACAAAAATGGGTCCCATGGAACAATGGGAAACAAAATCTATACCTACAGATTGTGATATGGCTAGAAATTAGTTTCCACTATGCTAAGTCTTTGACATTTTAGGTTTGTTTACACAGCTACTGTCATCTCTTAGGAAATGACTTTAGTATTACTCAAGGGTTTGCAGCTTATAGCCCAGCAACAAATAATGCTTCTAAATGTAAAAAGGCAGGGGGGTCTAGTTCAAAGCTGGCTTGGTGCCAGCTTAGTAAGGTATAGTTGCACCATGGAAGAGGGGTAAAACAGCAGTGGTTATAAAAACAAAAAGCACTGGTCTGAAGCCTCAAAATAAGGACCCCATTTTGTGTGGACCAAACAGTCTCTAACATGAGGTTCTTTTTAAATTAACAGGCACGATTTTAGATTTTTGCAGAGTGAGATGATGCATAGTTACAGACAAAGTCTGATATGCCAGGTAATCCAGTCTGCTCTTTCACATGTTACCCAATTGCCAGGTTTCAACACAAATGACTACAATGAGATTGTCCAAATTATACTGTGACTTTTACCTCTCATGAATCAAAATTCTGTCTAAAAATTTCTGTCTTGCAGATGTTTTCACAACATTTCGCATGATCTTTTCTACTATTTTGTCTTCATTATTGATGCTCATACCACTTTTTTGTTGTTGTCTTTTGTGTATCAGCCATTTTTAGTGCTTGAACTCAATTTTTAATGGTCTCCCTTGTATTTTTTGCTCATGGCTGATGACACGCTATTCCTTGTGCCACATCCTCACCTTCTGCCTCCTGCGAGATATTTGGAGATAAATTTTCACATTTTTGTCTGTTTGGACTGATATTGAGCTAAAATATTCAGGTGTTAACTTCCTGAGTTTCTATGATTATACACATGAACAACACCAAGCTTTGCTGTACTTTTAATTATGTCTTAGAAGAAAGTGAAGTATATTTGTGTTAAGTGTGTAATTTTCAAATACAAGTTTACTTGATATAATGTAACATCAATTTGAACAGTTAAATCAATGAATGCTACACATTCCCAAAGAAATATAATTGAAAAAATAAATAATTATTTTCTTTAAACAAGTAAAGGAACTATGAATTTCTTTCACTTTACAATTCATGTTTTATATAACTTTAATTAGCAAACTTCCATGACTAAAAGTAAATATATTAATTTTATACTACAAGAAGCAAAGTGATTATACTTAAGATTAGATATTTCATCACAGCCAGAAGATATGTTTTTGAGCATTCTCCCCATAAAGAAATGTTACATGCAGAAATTAATGGATTTGATGTGGCTTGATCAGTAAACAACATATAAATAAATGGGATTATCTCTCCATACTTCATAAATGTGTAAAAAATAATTATGTAGCTAGGCGCCAATGGCTCATGCTTGTCACCCTATTTACTAAGGAGGCTGAGAGGTGAGAATCATGGTTCAAAGCCAGCCTAGGCAGGAAAGACCATGAGACTCTTATCTCCAATGACCCACTAGAAAACTGGCTGCGGCTCAAGTGGTAGAGCACTAGTCTTGAGCTGAAGACCTGACCGACATCGTCCTGGTCCAGATTTCAAGCTCCATGACCGACAAAAATTAAAAATAAACAGTTACAAATAAACTAGTATTTTGGTATAAATGTTAAAATATGTATTATAAAAATTTTTAAATCCTCACTAGATATACTAGTTTATATAAACATAGAGAAATGAACTCTGGTTTTAAATGTCATTGAATCAATTGTGTAAATCACACATTTCTCACTCAATACATATTTGTATGTTTATATACTTATATGCCATAAGTATAATTAACTGATATGTTATAGGCAGTGTTGTTTTAGGAATATCCTTTTCTAACATTAACCCTTCTACCCTAAAATAAATAGGCTCTCCAACCTTGTAAGAAGTTTCATCTCATGGAAGGAGAAAAATATAAACCATAATCATTTTTTGGAACAACTGTAACATTTTACATGAATTTCACTTAGTTTAAGAAACAAAACATTCAAGTCATCTTAACTGTACAAGTAATAACAAAATGTCTTCTGAGCTTTTCAGTCTCTTAAGAGATGAAAACCTTTAAAATTATATCTATTTTTTTCTGCCTAACATCCTATTCCTTAGGAAGATCTTTTGTGTAAACCTTGTGTTCCTGTTTAGAAGACAGGAACAATGGCAATAATGAAAATAGCAAAGGAAAATATTTGAAACAATTATAAAACAATCGTTGACACTCCTGTTTTCACTGGTTTTAATGAGAATATACGTTAAAGTATCACGTTTTTGTTATCATTTAAAGAGCAATAATTAAACTTCAATTAACAGTGAAGAAGGGAACAGAAAACTGAAGACAGCTTGACTTTGAACAATCCAACATAAATAACATGGATTTTTTTTCTATGTAGTTGCCAAAATAATAGAGAGCAACACCCAAAGGCAAGAAAACACCTGAGTCAAAGCAGTAAATGTTTGTCTATAAAGTAATGGTGAGGGTCTGACTCGTTCAAAGTCAGGCTTGCAAAGAGGAAAAGTGTATTTGCTTTAGTGTGAACGAAAAAAACATATAAAAATCCTTTATTGAAAATTTACATATCTAGACTAGGACTTCTTGTGTTGTAGAAGAGGAAAGGTATGAAAAAGTTCAAGATTGTTTGACTATTCCCAAGATCATTCTTCTTTATCAGCTATAGCAATGCAAGTAGCCTTGGTAACTCTTAGTATCATGATTGTTTACATTTAGAAGCATTATTTGTTGCTGGGGTATAAGCTGCACACCCTTGAGTATTAATAAAGTCATTTCCTAAGAGATGATAGTAGCTAAAATGTCAAAGACTTAGCATAGTGCAAACTATTTTCTAGCTATATCACAATCAGTAGGTGTAGATTTTTTTCCCCATTGTTCCATGGGAACCATTTTTGTTAACATCTTTTTCACCATCTGGTGATCCTATTACATCCTATACCATCCTGGGATTGCTTATCTTTACGGGATTCTCTAATTTCTGTTGGAAAGTTAGGAAGGAGAGAAGATTGAGTTACTGTTTCATTTTACCTTATTTTTTTATTACCTTAGAAACTGTAAATCAAAATAACATAAATTATCTTTATAATAACAGGAGACAGATTTCATTTCTATATTCTTACCCTAGCCTTCTACATAACTTTGGTACTTAGTGATCCCCAAGTATGAAAATGAAGATAGGGAGCTTCTTGTTTAAATATTATTTACGAATTCAGGACTTCATTAATGCAAGTCCCTTAGTAGTATGTACATCATACATGTGTAAAAAGCTGGAGACAACTTTTTCTTATTCTTAGGAACTAGGACACGTGGTATCCTTGTAGTTGCATCAGGAAAAGGCTAGTTATGTTAGCTTACTACACCAAATTTGCTGTAAAATATTACTACAAGATAATTGTCTTGAATAATCCGTATTTATCATTTACATTTCTAAAGGACAGAAATCTAAAATAAGTCTCACTAGAGTAAAATAAAGCCTCCTACAGAGCTAAAATATTTTTTTCAGGTGATTCTAGTGTAAAAGGCCTTTACTTCCTGTTCCTCTTTCCAGAAACTTCAGTATGTTTGTTCTTGTCTTTTCCTTAATCTTCTAATGTAGCATCTTTACATCTTTTTGATGATTCGTACCTAATGATATCCCTTTTGAACTACAACTGGGACTTTTGAGTATATTTTGCCCATCTGATAATTATTCAAATTTATGTTCCTTGGGTAATGAAAGGTGATTATTTTACAAACTTATATATAAAATGTAAATCTACATTTGATTGCTTAGATATTTCGGGACTATAGATATTTTTGGAAAGGAATTTTACTGCCTACCACAATGAGTGTGTAAGCATTCTTTCTACTATAACCTGTTATCCTTTCATTAATTTTGAACAACATATTTCTTCAATGAAATATAACTTAAAAATTTAGTTCCTGAAAGCATTTAATCCTGATTAAAAATTGTCATGTACTAGAAATCTTAAATATTAGACAGCAGTTTTGACATTATCGCTTTTTGTATATTCTGCTTACAATCTTCTCTTTTCAAGAGCATTTGATTATTATTTTGGAATTATGGTTAATAGTTATTTGACTGATATTTTTAAAGAATGCAACACCAATACTGGTTCTTGTCTTTTAACTTATTTATGTGTAATCTATTTCTGAAAGAAACACAGCTATTTGAATTACATGAACTGCTTATTAAAGTGTGGAGAGGAAAAGAAGAAAAAAGATGTCACTGTGTGTATGTCAGATTGACAATTTACCTAAAAGTTATTTTCTTAACATCATGTATTTTTCATTTTGTTTGGATTCTGATAAAATTTAGCCTCTCAACTCACACAATGTTAATGCAGTCTTATTAAATGCCTACTAAAAGCAAACAAAAAATACTATATATTTTAAATTTTTTAATTGTTAAAATTATTATTTATTAAAAAACAATATTTTTTAAAAATTAGCCAAGGAAATTGTTTATTAGATGTTTAGAGTCGTGTTCAGACTCTATTTTTGAAGCCAGAATGGGGAAAAATCATGCTTTTCTTCTTCCTTGATGCACTCTGATTTATTTCATATATTTCTGAAAGAATAAAATTCTGGCTTTGAAGCCTTTTGCTTGTTATCCACAATGTGTCATTCTTCCTTTATTAATAGGAGAATTTAGAGAAAGGATGAGAATTCTCACTAGAAAAACGAGAAGAAGAAAAGAGAAGCGAGAAATCTAGATATTTCTTCCTCATCTCAATCACAAGTTCTTGATAATGATTGTGGATGTTAGATGTAGTGCTCTAAAGTGATTAAACACATTTATAGAAAAAGTTAACCCCTCAAATGATCACATAGAGAATGCTTATTTGTTTAAAAAATGAAATAGCATCAAACAGGAAGTGTTATTTATTTGTTTAGTACTTGTTTAGTATTTCTTAAATTCTGATGTGCTGTAGTCATACAAGAATGGTAAGAAACTAACATATTAATATCACATTCTAATATTCGCTTAATGCTTGCTGTGTTTGAGTTTTGCTTCAATTTTACATGCTATATTCTTCCAGTATATAAGTTGAAAAAGATTCCCTCTGGAAATATGCTATTTTTATAGGTAAGGGTAAAGAAGTTAGCTCTTAGACACAGACAATGGGATAGAAATCTTCCCCTAGAAGTAGCCTTTGACCACTTCTGGTTCATTTTTGTAAGCCGAAGAAAGTCACATGACCCATTTTGACATTGCAGAGTAGAGGTAAATCTCACCTACAGTAAGCTGATGCAGGGTAGACTAATATGCCAAGATATGCAATACTTGGGATAAAGAGGAAAAAGAAGAGAACTATAATACAATCAGTCATACTTGCCATCACATGTCTCTGCAGGAAGGAAATTATTATGTACCTTTGTTTCTAAAACTACTGAGATATTCAAATCATGTCTTTTATGTTTCCATGTTACTGGAATTAGAGAACATCTTAATACTGAGACAGAATAAAATCTAAAAGAAAGCGGGACTAATCATTTCAATACTACATTTTGTTCTGCTAGGACATGAAACCATTTTATAGACAATACTTTATACTGGTAACTTCTTTTTTCCAGAACTGGATTTTGTTAATATATGTGACTATCCACCAGAATAAATGTTTTCATTTATCTGCATTTTGTGTAGACAGCATATTAAAGTAGATGTGGAGTTCATCAGTAGCACTTTTTAAAAGTGCAAAAAATGTGGACTGGGAGCCAACATACATATTTTTCCAACATCACCTTCTACTTTCTCCTTCTTTCTTCCTAGGAAATACACCCAATCAATAAAAAGGTTTGGATTTTTGGCTCTTGAACTTGAAAGTTGAAGTAGAATATTATGGATGTCTGGGACGACTTTTTATGTTTTTTTTTTAATATAATAATGTAACATGCAGCATCCCTATGAGCCCTGCAGGTCTTAACACTGTACTTCTTTAGGGATGTGATAGGAATGTCAGCCTTACTGTTTTGCACTTCCTTTTCTACCACCTAGCCTAAATTATAATACATAGTAATGGAATGAAAAAGTAATGCCATATTAAGAAAATCATTTAGGGCTCTGGAAATTTGGCTTCATGGTACAGTGATTGCTTAGAATGCAAGAAGTCCTGGGTTCAATTCCTCATTACCACATAAACAGAAAAGGAAGTGGTGCTGTGCCTCAAGTGGTAGAGTGTAAGCCTTAAGCCATAAGAAAGAAAGAAAGAATGAAAAATCTCAGGAAGAGTTCGCTGGCCCTGAGATCAAGCCCCAGGACTGGCAAAAAATTCTTTAGCTAGTAAATGCCAAATTAAGAACCTATGTTTGAATATATAATTGCTCCTTCCAATTATGACTTAACAATAGTTCTTAATTCATGTACTTTGCCTATATTAGAAGGCTATGTTGAGAAAAAAAACTTTTTGTTTGTAAGTCATGGCAATTAATGTCAGGAATGTGCTTAGATATCAGGTGAAGATTAATCCTGGAAATTCAAAGATTCCAGGCTTTTGAGTGGTCAATGCTAATCACAATGAGAAGGGTAGTCTAAGTGAGAATTGGAAATCTTTTTGGTCAGTATGGCACCAAAAAGGCACCAGCTAATTAATAGTTGGGATAGAAGTGAAGGAATGAATCCAGATGGAAGAAATAAATGAGAATTGCTAGTTGTTTTTGTTGTTGTTGTTGTTGTTGTTTTTAAAGAGGTAGCCGAGTATGAACAGCACCATGCACGTGGTATTCAGGTAAGGAGTAGGTTTATTCTTCATTCCGGCTGGCACCAGGCCATCTTGGTTCCTCCACGTTGTGGGGAAAGGCCTGGGAAAGATTGCTGGGAGATCTGGGAAAGAGAAAGAGCTGGGAAAGAGAGAGAGCTGGGAAAGAGAAAAGAGCTAGAAAAGAGAGCATCTGGGAAAGAGATGGGAAAGAGAGAGCTAGGAAAGAGAAGAGATCTGGGAAAGAGAAGAGGAGGAAAGAGCTGAGAAAGAGCTAGAAAAGTGCAGAGAGAGGGCGTCTGGGCCTGGGCTAGGTCTTCTCTAGGGTATGGGCGCAGTAAGGTGTGGCCACATGAAATTCAGATTGACCTCAGTGGATGCAGATGTGACCTCTTCCAGGTGTCCTAGTTGACTAGGTAACACAGGTACTAGGTGGAGACTTTGCTGAGAGGAGGGTGGAGTCTGCTAGCCATCTAGGAGTGGACCTTACAATAATAATAACTAAATTATACCAGAAAATGTTCTAGGGAACCATATTGGATTAATGAAGAACTAGTTTTGAACCAAGCTTATTTTTCATTACCTTTAGCATTCTATATCACTTATGCTTGTTCTTAATCTCTGTGTGATAAATTGTATGAAATTCTTTGTTGTTCTTTCCTATCTGATCTCCATTGCTTTCGAAAAATTTCAGTCTTTCTATATTTATCTACTAACAATTATTTATACTAAGTCTACCATCACAGACATCAGAGGATGCTAAAGTAAGAGTCCAATAGCTCATGAGCCATTAATGTAACAACATGGAAAAGGAGGACATATTTATTGCTACCTCAAATTTTCTGAAAAGCTGAAATGTCATCATTTGATTCAAATTTCCATTATTTGTCTACAGTGTCATTAAGTGCACATAAATACAAATATGAGCCAGGTGCTTGTGGCTCACACCTGTCATCCTAGCTACTCAAGAGGTTGAGAACAGAGGATTGTGGTTCAAAGCTAGCCTGGTCAGGAAAGTACATGAGACACTTATCTTCAATTAACCATCAAAAACCAGGAAGTGGTGCTGTATCTAAACTGGTAGAGCACTCAATTTGAGCTCAAGAGCGGAGGAACAGTGCCCAGGATCAGAGTTCATTCCCCACGACCAACAAAAAAAGTAAAAAATTCAAATATACTTTAAGTTTCCCCAATAGGAACTACGAAGTGAATAGTAATCTTCCCAAGCAGAAAAATTTTTCCAATATGATTCAGTGCTCCGACTTTTGTTGAATTATTTAAATTATGGCTTCTTTGCTGGATGTATTCTCTTCTTTTAAAAATTTTCAAATGTTATTTTTATAATAACCTTCATCTAAAATTTCTTGGTTCAAAAGGGTAGTTCATACAGTTGATGTCACTTAGCTTTCTTAATATCTCAGTTTAAAGCCAACCGAGGCAGGAGAATCTGTCAAATTCTTATCTTCAATTAAACACCAAAAAATCCGGAAGTGGACTTTTGGCTCAAGCAGTAGAGTACAAGTTTTGGGGGCAGGTGGGCTGGAAAGACATCTGTTCAGGGACAGGTTCCAGGCTCTGAGTTCAAGCCCCAGAAGCAGCACAAACTAAAGAAACAAACAAGCAAACAAAAAAAAACCCACATATTTCTTTGGGACCATCCTTAAAGCCCTGGTTTGAAAAGAGGCTACTTTTGCTGATCCTGCTTTTTGGAATCCTTATTGATATGGCGAAATCAGGACCAGAATAAAGGAATGGATATCTGGATTTTACAACAAGAGAATCATCTCAGGAGTTAAATATCCATGCATAAGACATTTTAAAACCTCCGTGTCTTTGTTTCTTTGCAGTAGAACATTGTACAACAATGTTATTTCCATTTTTTCTGTGCTGGCCTTCAAATGGCATATTGTTTCCTTTTGTAATACTCTCAACTAGAAGTCTACAGAAAGTTTTATGAGTAAGGAGCACACTCGAAAAAGTCAGGGACAGAGTTTCCTTCAAGTCTTGGATTATTTTCTTGTACAGTAAAAGGACAACACAAATTAACCTGAACTTTGTAATTTCTCTATGTTCAATTTCTCTCCTGGATTCAGTTTCTACTTCCTGTAAAAGTTCCTTCCAATTACTTCCAGGAACAATCTACAGTGCTGCTCCAGGAAAAGTGAATGTTTTCTGGCTTCATTGAAATAGCACAAAGACATCTTTGGGCATGAGGTAACACATGTTTCAGAGACAACTTAGTAATGAGAAAATATGGAATTTACATGGCTTATAAAACATTATCCATGTACATATGGCCATATAAGACTACGTTAAGTGAAATGAGCCCCCAAATAGGGACACAACTTGTTTTTTTCTTTCTTACTATTGTATTTTATGTAGCTTACATATATAATGTGGTTTTTTGTTGCTCTTCTATTTTCTTCCTCCATGATATAACCCGTTTCCCCTGTTTGATATCGGTGACCTTGCACATACATTTTTCTAATGTGGTGAGGGGAAGGGAAATAAAATGGTGAAACAAGGATATAGTATGACCTGTTGTAACAATGAGATGAACAAAACACTATGTTGAAAACGAACTTTACAATTTGGGAATAGGAGGGGAGGGTTGCAGTGGTGGGGAAAAAAGGTATGGCAGGGGAAAGACAAAAGAGGAGGTAACAATGTTCGTTAGATAATGTAGTCATTAACTTACTTATGTAACTCTAACCCTTCTGTCCACCATGTTCAAAATTAAAAACATGAAAAAAAATTATCCTGGAGTACATTAAGTTCAAATTTCCTAAGTGCTCTGTAAATTAAGTCTTATTTTAAGTGGGAAGAAGGTTCTCAGAAACATTTTTTGTCAGTGTTTTTGTTGTGCATTATTACCCAAGTGTACATAAGTTAAGAGAAGGAGAAACAAAAGGAATAGGAGAAAGAGAAGTTCTGTATTTAAGTTTAATGGTTCAATACTCTATAGAAGACTCTGCAAATAAGACAACTTTGAAATAATAAAGCCAAGGCCAGTATGTAGATCTATGGGAGGGACATAGAGAAAGCATTACTACTAAGTGGAATATGAAGGATGAGACCAGTCTCTTTCTTCTACTAGCTCTAAATCATGATAGGTAATCATGCAAATTTGTAAAAAGTAGAATGGAAGAATAATTCTGGTTCCAAGCCAGTCAGATATAAGACCATGGACTTAACTGGAAAAAAGGCCATGTCGAGATAGCAGGAATTATACTAGCAATGAACTAGTGGCTAAGATCACATTTCTTTTTCTTTTTCTTTTTTTTTTCTTTTTTTTAGATGGTAGTGGGCCTGAACTCCGGGCCTGGGCACTGTCCCTCTATTCTTCAGCTGAAAACTTTTTCTCTACCTTTGAGCCCCACACACTTCCAGTTTTCTGGTGGGTAATTAGAGATAAATGCCTCAGAAACTTTCCTACTCATGCTGGATTTGAACTCCAGTCCTCAGATCTCAGCCTCCTATTTAGCTAGGATTACCAGTGTGAACCACTTGAAACCTGCTTAGGATCACATTTCTAACATGTATACTCAGCATATGTAATGTGTATGGTCATCTATCTTTATATGAACTCGAGTTGAAAATCTGGGAAACAGCTTAGATTTTACAAATGGTTGTAGTTCAAAAGTTGATACCCCTGGAGAAATAAAACTTAAGAATGAAAAGGAGTCTGGGAAGTTCAGTTTGCATCTAGCTTGGGCAAAACAGTCTTTGAGACACTATAATTAACCAGCCAAAAGATGCATTAGAAGAATGTCTCAAGTGATGGAATACTAGTTATGAGCAAGAATGCTGAAAAAGAGCTTGAGGTTTTTGCGTACATATATACATATAAATACGCACATACACACGGAGGCACTTATATGTTCAAACACACATATGGAACAACTCTCAGATTCTGTAGAAAAGTTAGAAAATATGTCCTGAGTAAAAATAAAATCAAGTGATAATTTTGAATATTAGAAAGTCCTCAAGTGAAATTTCCCCATAAAGCTTGAGAATATTACATAGGAACAGAGATAGTAAGGAAGACAAGTCATCATTAATAAAGGGATCGGATCCAGGGAGGAATGAATCAGAGACCCCTTCAGATGCATTGGAAAATGTTCATATCCTGTGTCAAGTGTTAGAACAGCTTTGAAAATAGTACATAAACAGTCTGAGCCATCAGTCTAGTGGAAAATATAATTGGAGAAGTTCAGAATTGCTAGTCTGTATCTATATTAAATAAATAAAAAAACTATGGTAGGACAATGTGATACAAGCCAGGAATTCTAGCACTCATACTAAGACAGGTGATTAGAGAGTGGAATGACATAGTGATACTTTCAGTGGAATAGGTAGTATAATTTTGTCTTAGTAAAACAAACCAAGAAAGGAATAAAAAATAAACCAGAAAGGAATACACAGTTGAAAGTTTGAACTAATTTTGTCAATATGTTTTTTTAATTTAGTTTTATTTTTTTTGTGAACATACTGTACAGAGGGTTTACAATTACATGGGCAGGATAATGCATACATTTCTTACCAAGCAAGTTTCCTATTGAAATGCAACTCATATATAATCCTCAGTTGTGTTTAAATGTCGTCTTCATTACAGAACATTACTAGATGCAAAAGAGCTCATGATTTCTAACCAAGAATTTGAAAAAGCAATCATCATTCTGTTAGATTCCAAAGAATTGATGAAGATTACAAAACCTTAAGCCTAGAGAAATAGGAAAGTTCATTTAATGTAGGACTTTGTAGACCTGGCTAGATAAGAATTTAGACTTAAAATAAATATTTTTGTTTGTAATTTAATATTCTATAGGATATTATGAAATTGTTTTTACTTAGATTAATTTACAATTTCACAAATGATTCTGGCATTCTATTTGCCTAAAATATTCTTTCAAGTAAGGTATAATTAGAACTTAGTTAATTTCAACAGTTTATAAGTAACATGATAATGTGAATAATCTAGATAAAGTTGACAACAAATTGATGCTATTAATTTACAAATTTACCAAAAGGGCATAACTTTTTGAGACTTTGGTGTACCATGTTATGAAGAGAGTAATTGTGTGACATTTTTTTTCTACCAATACATATCAGAGGAAGAAATTTCCTTAATTATATACCTCTGTATACAATGAGAAAAATTCTAGGGTTAGGGTTTGTTTTTACTTTGTTTTTGTTGTTTGGTTTGTCCTAGGGCTTAACTTCTTAGCCTGGGCACTGTCCGTGAGCCTATTTTGCTCAAGGATACTGCTCTACCACTTGAACCTCAGTACCACTTGTGTCAGGCATTTCGTGAGCAGTTTATTGGAGGCAAGAATCTAAGGAACCATCCTTCCTGGGATTTGTACAAGAGTCTTCAGATCTTAATATTCAGACATTCAGATCTTCTGAATATCTATAATAGATAAAATATATAACTATAAATAATATTTGCAAGTGTTCTGATCTCAAGAATAACACTGGGTGGAAAATGATGTAGCAAAGTTCAGTATAGTGTTCTTTCCACAATACGAAGAGCATCACATTAGCAGAAGTGTAGTATTTTTTCACAATAGTTATATGCTTTTCATGTTGTGAATTTAAGGAATTTTAAGGTGCACATTACAAGTTGGAAATTGTTGGGCTAGGATGACTTTATGGCATAAAACTTGGGATTGATGGTTATAGAAATAATGGCTTACATTGATGAACAAATGTTTACTCTAGAGGAATTAATATAGATACTTCATAGTTTTACCTTCTACCAGACTGTGGCTATTTTTTCTGTTGAATTTAAATATGTTACGACCCATTGAAAACTGCACTTATTGCAGAATTAAATAAAATGCAAACAGGTACTATTTTGAATGACTCTAGTATGGCATGTTCAGAATTTGAAAATGAGTAGTTTGTAGTCATAGGAATGCTGAAGAACATATATAATCTGTCCTCTTAACAATTATTCCGTTTTAAAAGTCAGGAGTCTCAACAGAATTGAACTAATTTTGTTTCAGTATAAGACAATAATAAAACAATGTTTTTTTCAAAATAATGGCAAGTATAATCTCAAAATATTGTATAGTTTGATAATATTCAGTTGAAGACCCTCTGATAAAGGGGTAATTAATTCAAATTAGCAGCCAAAATGTTCATTTCTTTTTTTGGGGGGGGATCCGGTCGTGGGTCCTGAACTCTGGGTCTGGGCGCTGTCCCTCAGCTCTTCAGCTGAAGGCTAGCGCTCTACCACTTGAGCCACAGCACCACTTCCGGCTTTTTTCTTTTTGCTTATGTGGTGCTGAGGAATCGAACCCAGGGCTTCAGGCATGCAAGGCAAGCGCTCTACCACTGAGCCATCTTCCCAGCCAAACAAAATGTTCATTTCTTAAAAAGGTAATATACATAGAATACTATTTACTATACCAATACAGTGAAATTATATTTTATACAGCTCATTTTTAATTTAATTTTATTGTCAAGGTGATATATAGAAGGGGTTGCAGTAATTATAAGGTAGTGAATACATTACATGTGTAACTTTTTACCCCCTCCCTCATTTTTCTCACAGTTTTCCTTCAGCCCAATACCCCTCATAAGTTGTAATGTAAATTTCCAACACGTTGTCTTGTGAGTATTGCTATTGCATTGGTTTGCCCTTTGTTCATTGTCTTGCCATTTCGTTGTTCCTCTTCCCTTGCCAAATTAAGATAAATGTATATACAATACACAGGATACTGAAATCAAATATAACAGTGATAAACCAATGGGAAAACACAAGAGAAAAAAGAAATCACATAGTACATTAAAAACAACAACCACAAACAGAAAACTCTGTTCCCATATCCAGGAGTCCATTTTGCTCATCATCTTCTTATATGGTCATACATACATAGTTATTGAGCAATTCTGCTCAACTGCTAGGACTATCCTAGACATTTCCTACTTATTACAAATGAGAAAACCACGGAATCTGTTTCTTTGTGTCTCATTTATTTTACTTCGTAGGATTTTTCCAAGTTTTTCCAGTTCCGTATGAATTTGAAGTATAAAATTCCACCGTGCATACATAAACCACATTTTATCAATTGGTTCACCTATTGAGTGGCATATTGGTTTAAAACATGACTGCATGTAAGTATCACTGAGGATCATTCAAAAATGAGAGATGCCACTTCACCAGACATTCTAAAAGCATGATTTCTAAGTAAGATAGGATTTTATGGTGGTACGAGTTTTGAGAAATCTCGATGAGTCTCATGTATATCTTGCACTGAATTAAGCAGGAAGATATCCAATATCATAGAGGATAAAAATGGTAGTGTCAAAAATATTTCCCTTGAGAAAGATACAGGAGGCTTCCAGAAGTATAAAGTATTTCAGATAATTTTGAAGAAATTAGAAATGCAAGCTTAAGTATGTCTCTTTAAATAATAATTATGTAAGTGGAAGGGCAAAAGAAGGGGACGAGAAGAAAATAACTGACAGCAGATCATTGTCCCAAGATAGAGTATAAAAAGACATAATCTATAACTTTCAAGTTAAAGAGAGACCAATAGAATACATCCCATTTAATTTAGGTACATGCAAAATAATTACTTTGCTTTTTCCTACTTTAATGCTCCAAAACAATTGAAGATTTATAAGAAAAGTTATGTGATTGCCATTGTTTCAACCTGAATAATAACTGTGATGAGCCCTTTTTTCTCACTTTGCAGTTGGAAAATATCCCTAGTTGAAGATGTTGTGGCTGATTAGATTTAGAGTTAGGGGCTTGTACTTGTACATTTATCCCAGAATAGGTTAAAGCAGTTTCTCCCTCCCCAAGATATCCAAGTACGTTGTCTGAATCTGTACTTTGAACACACCCTCACACCTAAGCACATTATTTGAAAATATACTTCAGCATTTCTTGACACATTCTACTTTGTGCCCTTGTCTTCTTTGCACATTCCTTTTGAGTTTATAGTTGCTCTATTTCCATTTCATCTGTAAAAACTGCTAAGAAAAATTTTCAACTACCACTTCTTTGCACATGCCCAGTCTATCTATGAAGGTATATTGTCCATGTTAAGCAATAGGGTAGTGCTAACTCTCTGAGGAGAAAAGTTCCATAATATGACCCTGTGTCCATATTAGAGTGTGTGTAGAATTTAAAGCATTTTAAGACAAACTGTGATATTAGAATTGAAAGGCTCCTTAGTGACATTTTCTGGGAGCTCATTAGTTTTCCCAAGAGAAATATGAATATCCACAAAATCTGGATTAATATTTTTAATTTTACCACTGTGTATGCATCCATATTAAAAATTTGCACAAAGAAAGAAGCAAAAAAATCTAAACCATAACAGGTAGATTGACTATGTGCTTATAACAAATTATGAAATAGATTTTGGAAGTATTGCAAATTCCTAACCAGTATGAATTAACTTCCGCTCTCCCCACCACTACACACAAATATTTAAGAGTGTGAACAGAATTATTTCAAGTAATATACTGTAAATGTTACTGCAATATCTAAAATTCCCTTGAAAGTAATAGATTCTACATTCTATTGAAATATTAGTTATTTTATTCTAGGAAACTTTTGGAACAGTAGATTGTATATCTTTGAAATGAAAAAGGTCAAAAAATAGTAGCATAAAAGTTTTAGAGGAAGTCTGTCTTCAGCAATATATATATATATATATTATATGAAAAAGACATACATTTTAGAGATTATTTGTCATCAGAAATATATACATATATCTGAATTTATGTGTAGAACAATGTAAATTATAGTGAAACTAAAATATTAAAACATAATCAAAATTTAAAAAATACATGAAACCATGTGCCAGTGACTCACGCCTATAATTTGAGCTATTCTGGGTAATGAGATCTTAGAATTGTGTCCGAAACTAGCCCAGACAGGAAAGTACATTTTAGGGGGATGGGAAGGTGGCTTAGTGGTAGAGCGCTTGCCTTGCATGCATGAGGCCGTGGGTTCAATTCCTCAGCACAGACATAAGCAAAAAGATAAAAGCTGGAAGTGGCGCTGTGGCTCAAGTGGTCGATCTCTAGCCTTGAGCTGAAGAGCTGAGGGACAGCGGCCAGGCCATAGTTCAGGCCCCACTACTGGAACCCCTCCCCCCTGCAAAAAAAAGTACTTGTTAGATTCTTATCTCCATTTAACTACTAAAAACAGGAGTTACCACTGTGCCTCAAGTTGTAGAATGCTAGTTTGAGCATAAAAAGGCTTAGGGATAATGCCCAGGCCTTGCAAACAACAACAACAATATATATTTCATTAATTTCAAAAAGGCACCTTTTAACTGCTGTGAACATTTATTAGAAACATGAATATATCCCTCTGGAAAATGTTAAGTTAAAACTATAAAATATATTATATTAAAGACATGACTATTTAGTTTAAGATATATAGGTAATGATTAGGAATTAAGAATAATGATAATATATTGGGACTGTTCTTTTATTCTATTTTACTATAGTAATAAAATGATATTTGTAATGATTGTATAAAAATACTAATGTTTGGTATTTGAGTTATAATAAGCAATAAACATTTTAAATTGATTTCCATAGGAAAAATTCATTTTCTTAATGGTATCAATTCTTTTTTATTCTTTTCTTTTTTTACCTTTTCCTCACTTTTAAAAAAAATTATTTTTTATTGTGAACATACTGAACAGAGGGGTTACAATTACATGGGCAAGGTAATGAGTACATTTCTTATCAAGCATTGCCACCTCCTCCTTTGTTTACCCTTCACATCCCTTCCCAGGGTATCAATTCTTTTGTAATGTCAAAACAATTAAAAAATTAATCCAAGGCTGGTTTGCTCTAAGACTATATTTGTTTTCTTGTTCTAGTTTTTATATGTTGGTAGAAATTAAAATTCCAAAAATTCAATGGATATTGGTATTCAGGAACATCTTTATAGGTACTAATATTGGAGTTGCTTAAGTGGAATTCTTTTATTTAATTTGTTATTTTCACAAATAAATCAAGATGATTATGTATTTTGTTTCTTTTCACTGCTATAGGCTCTTACCTTAAGAATAATTTTTTTCCTAGCAAAGTAGAGAATAAAATTGGATTGAGGAAATAACATATGACTTTCATAGAATGCAGATGCATAGATTTTGGTCATCTGTCATTTGCTAAAAGTTTCTTCTAGAAAAGGTTATCAATTACTTATAAGTGATGCATAATTAATAGATTTTACAGTTATCACATACACTTTTTGATTGAGTTATCTCTGTATAAACTCAAAACAAAAACGGACCAAAAAAACTCAAAATACACAGAAATCACATTTTTGTTTTAAACGCTGTAGTTTACAAATAATTTTTAGCCAACAATGAAAACATCTTTTTAGGTATTCTACAATTTGTGTGAAGTGTTTTTAACTATAGTTTTCTTTTTTGCTGACATGAAATTCACATGCAATATATAATCTCATTTTATTGTATACATTTTAGTGCTTTGGAAGTAAATTGTACAATAATAGGTTTTCCAAGCCTAATTTTCACAAACTTGCATTTCTTCAAATAGAAATGCTGTAAATTTTAGAACAGACATTAAAATAGATATAAAATTCACTTACAGGAATTTGTCCAGCATATATCCTCTATAGTGTGTCTTTTCAAATTTGTTTTTGGGGATTATTTCCAGGGTCTCACACATATTATTCAAGTACACTGTCAAGGAATTACATTCCCTGTCCAAACAAGTTTTTTACTTCTCTTTAATACATACATAGAAATGTAATGGCTGGATCATATACAATTCTCTTTGACCTTTTGAAGACTTGAAAACTTGCTTGCCAAAATGATGGCAGTATTATACAAATCATTCTCCTATGTAGAGTTTATCATTTTCTCCACAAATGCATTACTATATTTTGTGTCATCTTTTTATATTAGGGTCATACGTGTGAGTTTTCTTTGTCTTTTTTCTTAGAAACTAAAGAGGAACTTATTTCATATGCTCCTCCTATTGACTATTAATTTACATATGTTCTTCAAAGAAATATCCTATTCAGGTGAAAATTTATATAGAATTAGAAGATATAAAAATACTTAAGATTCAGAAATATTGTAGCATTAACATTGTAGCATTAAAAAATATGTTCCCTGTATCTGTTGGATATGTTTTCACTTCGGTTATAGTATCCTTTGAATTATGAAAAGATATCACTTGATATAATCCAGTTTATTCTTGCTTTTCTTTAGCCACTGATGCTGTCCATGTCAAATTTTTAGAAACCCTTACTGATGCAATGTCATGAAATTTTACATTTATGTCTTATAGGTTTTCACATCTCACATTTAGTTTGATAAACATTTTTATTTTAAATTTTTGTATAAGTCTGGAGGCAGGAAGGGGGCCTGAAGCTCATATCTGTAACCCTAGCTACTGAGGAGTTTGAGATCTGAGGATCACAGTTTAAAGCCATCTCGGGTAGGAACTTCCACGAGAATCATATCCAAGAAACCCCTAGAAAACCAGATCTGATTCTGTGACTCAAGCGGTAGGGCACTCACATTGATCAGAAGAGCACACAGACAGCGCCTAAGCCCAGAGTTCAAGCCCCATGAATGACAAAAAAAAAAAAAAAAAGGATTGAGGTAGTAGTCTAAGATCATTCTTTAAATCTCGAGAGACAATAGTGTCAATACACCCATTTAAGATTTTATTTTTATTTCATGAAGTCATAGGATAGTTTTCAAATCTATTGATCATAAAACTAAGAATTTATTTTTGACCAATCTGTTACATTCTTCTATGTATCTGCTCTTATAGTAGAACTATTTTATCTTCACTACAAAACATGGTAATAAGATTCAAAGCTAGTATGAAGGCTGAAGCGACACCATTTTACAAGATTTTTCTGACTGACCTGTATTCCTTGAATTTACATATGAGTTTATTGAGCACGTGGACCAATATTCTACAGAAATATCTAGATGTTTGATGTCACTCATATTTTGTACCTTGGAAAAACACAAGACCCCAGATATTATACATAGAGAAATGTCTTTAGAGAATACTGGAAACAACTAAAATTAATTTAGGACTGAGTTAATATTTAGATAGTGCTGTAGCATAAAAAATCTGAATGATAACAGCTTGAGCTGTACAAGAGAGGAGAGTGAGAGGGGAAAAAATGATGGACCACATAGGAGCTATATGTGTTTCAAAAAACAGAAAGACTTCAGAGAAGAGAAGGAGAAAAGTAAAGTGTCCTGAGTCAAGTGTCTTTTTAATCCATGTAATAGTTTGGACCAAAAGTGAGTGAAAAATGGGAAAAATAAAATAGAAAATAAAGCATTGTATATACCTGTTACAATGTAAGGAAATGTAATAGGATGTAATTAATTCCCAAAGAATAGGATGTAATTAATTCCCAAAGAAATAAGAGAAAGAAAAGCTAAACTCTAAAGGTAGAAAGAAAGAAGAGAGAAAAGAAGCAAATTAAAACCTTTATTAATAACAATCACAAGAGTTTTGAAGTGGAAAGGCAGTGGGAATATTCTAAATAACAATAAAAATTGCTAGCGTGGATAGAATATGGATCACATTTTATCATATGTAATTTTGAAAACAAATACTAGGAATGACAGTTTCAAAGTCATGATTTAAAACTTTATTTGGATTATAACTAGGTAGTGTATCCCAGTGATAAAACATTGGCCTAGCATGTGTGAAGCAATGGTGTGATCTCCCAAACATTACAAAGTACACACAAAGCACACACACACACAAACCACATAAACACACACATACACACCACATACACACATTTGGAATATTTATATTATCTTATTAAACCGAGGAAATTATCACAAATAGTAAAAGTATGTTAATATATGTAATCTTAATATTGCTCGTACTATTTCAAAGTTTATTAGAAATAAAATAATCACAATATACTTGGATTAAGTAAATTGAAAATTAATAGAAGACATGAGAATCTTTGCAAATAAATTTAAATAATAAACATTTTGAAACATATGTCCTTTTATTTTGACAAAAGATTGATGTTACTGGTGTTTTAACTCAAGATTTAGAACATGATAGCGAGGTGCGCTATATAACACTAGCGATGGCTTTATCGCTAATCATTTCATTCTGAATAGTTTTATAATAAGGTCACAGAGTTTCTCAGTATCTCTCGAATTACAAACCCTATTTACACTTCCCACCATAGCTAGAAAATGGATACCACAAATCACAATGCCGAGCTCAAACTTTTCTTTTAATCCAAGTAAAAATATTTCCAAAAAGTGACCAAGTAATGAAGCCTTTCTTAATAAAGTATGTGCTTCTTGAAAATACAGTATTTGTTACCTGGACAAATACATTAATAACTATAAGAAAATAAATTTATTTAAAATCATTAGCCATTTAAAAATTAAGAAAACAATTTTTAAATAGTCACATGTTAAATATTATAAAAGCAAAATACATATGTCTGAATAATTTACATGTGTAAAAATCATGCAAAAATAAATTAAGTAATCCTACAAATCTGAAAAAATGAATTACCCTAAAGAAACAAAAGAAATCATTTAAGCCCAAAATTTGAAATTTAATAAATAAAATGAAGTGTACTCTTTAGTTGACTTAATTAAGTGTAAACCCTCAGTATATCTATTTTATAATAAAAATGCATTAACAAAGAAAGCAAAAGTACCCATGGATCAAGAGCAACAGCAAAAGCATCAGTAGTTCTTCTTTTGAGTGTAAAAAAAAAATCGATGGAAGAGATAACAATGTTCCTTCCCTATGAAATGTACTCATTACTTTACCTTATTTATTTAACTGTAACCCCTGCGTACATTACCATTAAAATAAAATTAAATTGAAATTAAAAATAAACCAAATGATATACCAATTAAGAATTCTTAGAAGCCATTGGTTAAAAACATTGTAAAAAAACTGCCCTAAATACCCAAGGAATATACTTTGATGATAGTATTTAAATATGTCAACTTCAGCAGAAAAGCAAAAAGTTTCAAAACTGTTACAAAGTAAAGTAATAAATCAGAATATATTACTGTTAATAATAATCATAAGATGAATTTATAGTGGTAGTCAAATATGTAAGAAATGAGGCAATTTACCATTCATTTGCACTTAATAAGTGAGAAAGAATTTTTTAGGTCTTTTTAAATTATTATAAGATTAATGAAGAAACTATTCTTTCACATCATATGATAATCAGATGAAGCTGATATTAGAGCAAAGAACAGATTTTACTAAGTTTTTGAATGTTCATGTATATACTTACTTTGGTTGAGGGAAATTCAGGGTCTTTCAACTTGGGGTATATTTTTCTTGCGAGGCCGTCGTCATATTAGTGGTTAATTTTAGGATAGGGCTTTCCTTTCCACAAGAACATGCACCTGATCTGTCCTTTTAGCCTTCCCATTATCAATGGCATCCGAGATGAACACCAACTTGTCCAGCCTGCTACCTTGACTGGCCTGGATCCACAGTCCTTCCAAGCATAGTAACTAGATAGTGAAGGATGGTGGAAATGATCCAATGCACCCAGCTATAGATTGAGAAGGAATTCCACTAAAATTTTGGCCTGTGTTCTGTTCTCAAGGATCCTAAATAGTTAAGAGTACCGATAGGACCCCCTAGTGCCAAGCAATAACAGTATTTTTAAAGCAATTAGACGTATATATGACTTAGGCTTGTGATTACCTCAGGAAATGAATGAAAGAGCAGTGAAGCATAGAAGACAGGCAGAATTTTAACTAGGTACTCAGAGGCTGAATAAGCTTAACTAGCTACTCGGGAGTCTGAAATCTCATGACCACTGTTCAAAGCCAGTCCAATAATGAAAATACAAGAGATTATCTTTAAAAAAAAACGGAAGTGGCTGAAGTGGTAGACCACTATCCTTGGTCAAAGAAGCTGAGGAATAGTTCCCAGGCACTATCAAGCCTCAAGAATGATGAATGCATGCATGAGCACATGCACATGTGTGTTTGCATACTCGCATGTGCATGAACACACACACACAAATGAGTATTTCAATGTGAAGTTCTTTATTTTTTTACCTTACTGTACTTTAATTCCCTGTATTAGTTCACAAATTAACGAAATCAGATAAGAACCTATTTACATAAAATTCATCATGTTTCTCTAAAATCTACACTCTTTTTGGAAGCCTGCTTTTATTTGACCCAAAAATAAATTATTCAGGAAGTCAATTCATCATTCTCAAGTCTATAGTATTAGATGATTGCTTAGGTTCTTCCTAGCAATATGATTTTGTGAAATCCTGCATCAAGCAATATATTTCTTTCACTAGAAGGGAAGCCTCTGTCAAACAATTAATAATAGGTTTTTCACCTCCTGGCATGCATCTGTATTTATATTATCTTCATATATTTCATGATCTGTGTATGACAAAGACTAATGTGAAAGTAAAAACACCCTTCTCAGCGCTTAGCATTTGTATACCATTCATAGATATGAAGATGCTTAAATGTTACTGAAATTGCTTTGGAATAAATAATGTTCACCCTGACTATCTTGAGAAAGAAGAATTGGTTTCTCAGCACTTTAGGTAAGAACATCGGGGAAGGAAACAAAAGGAAAATTGAGGAACAACTAAACACATACATTCAAATGAAACAAAACAAGACAAGAAAACACAAATTAATTCAGCACTCATAAACCTGCAGGAAATGCAAAGATTTTTTTTAAAAAAATCAGCTATGACAAGCTTATGAAAATCCTGACTACATGGGAGTGCACTGATGTGAGAACAGTGGCTAAAGCCGAGATTATACAGAAAAAACTGTGCATAATACCATTCACTTGTTATTCTAAATTCCCGGAAGAATAAGATAAAGTGGACTGAGTCCAAGATCATACACAAGTAGGAAGCCAGTTTCTATCTGAAAGATTATCAGGATAATTTAGGGATGGGCACATGACAAAGTGGTAAGAACATCCATTTAGGGGGCACAAGACACTGAATTCAAACTGTAATATTAGGGGTATTAAAGAAAAAAGCTATGATTTTAAATAATTGGAATAATTGTAACACTTGAGTATTTTAGTGGAGAAAAATCCATTAGAGAGATAGAATGAACGCACGTTCCAATGCTACTTTAGTGATAATGTTTAGTGGTACTTCAGACAAAACAGAGTTATTTTGCAGATGAGCATGGATGTGCATTTGGGTGATGGAAATACTCTACTTACACAGGTGTAAATTAAATAGATTTTTTTGGATAGATTGTAGTTCTTGAACTAAGTGCCTGGGTGATGTCCCTGAGCTTTTTCTCTCAAGGCTATCACTCTATTCCTTTGAGCCACAGTTCGAATTCTTATTTTCCATTGGTTGTTTGGAGATAAGAGGCTCATGGACTTTCCTGCCCAGGATGGCTTTAAACCATGTTCATCAGATCTCAGCCTCCTGAGAAACCTGGATTCCAGGCATGAGCCATCGATGTTTTTAATAATTTAGTAAATTGTATACTTATAGAAGTTATAAATTATCATTGTAACCTGTGTAATATATGTATGTATGTATATATCAATGCATACAGATAGAAATAGTTTAACATATTTTTCTATCTACAGTACATATATGAAATCATCCTTCATTATAAAATAAAATGGAAACAAAAGTTAATGAGAAGAAAAACAAAGGGAATTGTTACACGTTTCTTTTTGTTGAATGAAATATGTATCAGTTTAGAAAAAACCATCTCTACTTTAACAAAATGGATAATTGCTATTAATTCCAATCCATCTATTTGCCCATATTGTGCATCCTCACACATGAATGTCAAAATCAAACCACACTTTTTGTGTGTATTTAACTCACCTGTTATAATTTAGGGGATTGATGAAATAATCAAATAAAGATTAAAATAATAGTAAGTGAGGCTATGAGTTAGAGCTGAAAAAGATTTTAAATATTATAATACCTAATTAAAATGTATATTTCTTAGTTTTATTTTGTTGTTGTGTCTCTCATTCATACATTAGGAAAGTACATAGAAGGTTCTCACTAAATTTATGTAAGTATTAAAAATATATTGAAAGAATATGGACACAGTGTGGTTTTAGCTTATTGAGACATGTAGAGGATAGTGTGTTTTGAGGACTTGCAATACGTTGTGATGGAGATGAAAGGAAGGATGAGCTTATTCTAGAAAACTGACTAGAGGATTGCTCCCAGAAATATAGTGATGAATTCTTCCAAAAGGTTACAGTAAAATCACTTTCACAACCTTGTTCATTACTGCAATATTCACCACAGCCAAGTCATGGAAACAGCGAAGATGCCTTTTGGCAGGGGGATGTTTGGAGGAAATATGTCATATATATACAATTGGGTTGCACCTATCTATTATGAGGACTGTTACATTATTTGCAAAGAAAGGGATAGATCTAAAAATATGTTAAGTAAAAGAAGTCAGAGCCTGACACACAAAGGACCCATGCTCTGTCGCATATTTGGAAGCCAGAATTTTATGCAAGTTAAACAACAGTATTAACCAAAGCTTTCATTTTTCAGAGCAGTATTTAAAGGTGTAATTTCTTATAAAATTGAACTTTTAATCCAACTAAATTAATACCAGGAAACTATCACTTGGAAGATGTGAGGGGAAGTCAAAGGGAAGGAATAAAGAGAGTTATGGAGGAAAAAAGTGAAGACATAATATTCAATGCAAATAATATGAAACTAGAAAAAATTAAAGTGGGGTGAGGTTTGGAAGGGTAGGGAAAAGTTATATAAAGATCCATTATATTAAAAAAACTCATTTTTTGAATGGAAATTTCCGTGTACACCTAGTTAAGATAATAAAAATATGATTAATAATAATGGAGACATTTGATCTTAAACCCTGTTCTCTTAAACCATGAGTCAATATAATAATTTCCTCCTCAGAAACTTTCTTTGCAGGTATTTTCCTCATAGTGACAGAAAAGTGATCAATGCAATGAATATCAATACCTCACATTGCACATATAAAATCATAGTAAAAATGTTAGAATTCATCACATGATAAAATAACAGGTAGAATGTGCCAAATGCTAATTGAATGTTTTTCCAAGTACTTTACCTATGGTATATAATTTAATCCTCACAATAATTCCATAAAGTTGAACTACTTACATTTTTAATTCTTGGATGATAACATTGAAGTCTTCAGAGTTGGAATTACTAGTATAATATTGCACACATGGTAAGTGTTAGCCTGAGGATCATCTCCCACTGTATCAATTAATCTCATTCTATTTTATGACGAAAATACCAGCACTTAGTCTACAAATTTTAGGAAAATTTCCCAGAATTATTGTTTTCACTTTCACAATATTTCACTTTATCTTTGTTAGAAAATAGGGAAATGTAATATGAAAACTCAAAGTTCATAATCAATGCATACCATCCTGGTGAAAGGAACTGCTAAAGTATAACATTCTTGATTTCTAGCTCAAAATAGTAGAAATCATATTTTATCCCTTCACTCAACACTGCACTGCCTGGGGACCCTATCTCTGTTTAACACTGTCTTACTGAAAGAATGACCTCCCCAATTCCTGATGGAAACAGACTGCAGGTCTGATGGACCAATCATTTCCACATTGTAGGTCAACTAAGTTGTTTACCTTTCTAAGTATTTTGATTGCTTTTTATACCCAACATTTTGAGAGAAAGGTACTACTTTAAAATGCTATTAAAGCAACACTGATATAAAAATCACCTTTGACCCCAGATACATATTTTACCTTTCCTATACTGAAAAATGCACTCTGAACTATCATTAATGTTAGGAATGAGAGGATAAAAAATCATAGACACCAAGACCTAAGTATGAATTAAAGACTCAGCAACTTGTGAATACTATTGGTTTAAAAACACATGAAGGGCGGGGTAGGTGGCTTAGTGGTAGAGCACTTGCCTTGCATTCATGAAGCCCTGGGTTCGATTCCTTAGCACCACACAAGAAAAAAGAAAAAAGCTGGAAGTGACGCTGTGGCTCAAGTGGTAGAGCGCTAGACTTGAGCTGAAGAGCTTAGGGACAGTGCCCAGAGTTCCAGCCCCACTACCGGACCACTCCCCCCAAAATAAAGACATAAATAGTACCATTTTTTTTCAAAATTTCTTATAATAGTGAAGATTCAATTATAAACTATTAACACTTGAAAATAAGTCATTTTCATGGGGGTAGAACACAAAACACAAGTTTAATCCTAATCATATTAAAAGGCTTTTATTTGTACTACAAATTCATTCTTATAACTACAAAGATTCTAAAAATTACTGAAGCACAGTGACAAAAAATAATTTAACTGCATCATCTACATTCAAAGGAGACAGTGCTAATAAAAAACAAAATTATACTAATAATTAGTTTACCCAATTCACTTACATTATTTATTCTATTTCTTTTACTTTCATAAAAACTGGCTTTTCATAAAATGATCCATAAAAAAACCTATATACCCACTTACATTTTCAGATCTTAACAATATTTTTTCAGAAATGTCTTTAGCTGTATAGTCAATGAACTAAAATATTACTAAAATATTTAAATGGTTTTCAGAAATTGCAAGACTCGCTCTGGGATGTTATTTATATTGGAAAAGATATTTGAAAAGCCTTATTTGTTAAAGTTGTGATAGTTACTCCCACAAAAGAACCATTAATGAAGAAACCTTTGTATGTGCAAAACAACTTCAAATGCATCCACAACCTGGAGATGACACAGGTTTTAGTTTTTTTTAATATATATCTAAGAAGCATAGCTACAATCCTGATTTTCAGTCAATATGATGTGATATTCAAACCTTAAAAATACGGGGTTTTGTTCAAGCCCCATGACCGACAAAAAAACAAAAACAAAAAAACAAAAAAAAATACGGGGCTTATTTAACTTAGTGTGAATAGATACGATCTTACAAATAAAGTTATTTTCAACAGAAATCCGGAAAGAGTTTATCCACCTTGAGTTTCACAGAAATAATCAGAGAGTAATACCTATTTGGTCAAGTCGGTCAAAATCACTCCATGAATATTTCTTAAAAATATAACCAATTTAAGAAGTCAAATACATATTTTGTACTGACAGTCATCTTACAGCAATAACTTACTACCTAATTATTTATTCATCTTTTTACCTAACGTATATTAAGAACTGAAAATGATCTCTTTTATCTAACTTATGTTGTAAATGCTTTGATTATGGTGATGTTATAAACAAATAAAATGTACAGAAGGGTGGTTCCACTGAAATGACAGGACAGAACACTGATAAATAAAAAACATTGCAACACAGTTCATTTCAGCATGACCCTGTTCATATTGGCAAGCAACATTGCAACAACACACACACACACACACACACACATACATAAACACACATGTGTGCACAAGTACACACACATACACATGCATGCCAAATTCAGGGTTTATTTTACAAAAAAATATTAATGATTAGGACGAATGATAATTTGCCTTATTACAAAATAATACATAATGCAGTCACCATGGTAGTTACATTTTATCTGCCCCTCAACATGTGACCACTTAATTTATTTTAGGTAATTATTTAACTAATTCATTCTTTCATTAGTTAAATACTAATACTAGAGCTTGAACTCAGGGCCTAGCTCTGTCCCAGAATTTGTTTTTTGGTTTTTTTTTTTTTTTAGTTTTTTCAAGGCTAGCATTATATTGCTTGTACCACAGCTCCATTTCTAGCTTATGCTGGTTACTTTCAAACCAGAATCTAATGGACGTTTTTTTATTGGTCTGGTTTCAAACCAAAATCATCAAATTTAGTCTTTCTGATTATCTCGGAATAAAGACATGAGTCAACACTGTGGCTCCTACTTTTTCCTATACTTATCTATTGCACATACTTGGATAGCAATTTAATATTGAGAGTATAGAAGCAAGATGTATAGTGATTATATTGTTCTGTCAGAAATTCAAGTTAGTAATGTAAATTTCTTCTTAAGACCATACACAAAAAATACTTAAGAAGAAATCTGATGTGTGTGTGTGTGTGTGTGTGTGTGTGTGTGTGTGTGTGTGTGTGTGTGTGTGTGTGTGTGTGTGTACTGTTGCAATACGTTTCACATATAAGCACTGTGCAGGGGTGTCCAGACATTCACAGTAATTGCGTGAATATCTGCCTTGAGCTACCAACTCATGGACAATGTCAAATTGTCCACTCTAGGCTTCCTGAGGAAGAGGGGTATACTCATCATCAGCCCTAGCATTCATATGAGTGGCCTTTTTGGAAATTAGTCTCCGCACTGTAGTAAGCTGCAAGAAAAGCACTCTAACACTGAGCCACCTTTCCAGCCCAGATGGAAGCAACACAGATGCCCCTCGGTAGTTGAATGGATCAAGCAAATGTGGAATATATACACAATGGAATTCTATGCCTCCATCAGAAAGAATGACATTGCCCCATTTTTTAGGAAATGGAAAGACTTGGAAAAATTATATTAAGTGAAGTAAGCCAAGCCCAAAGAAACATAGGTCCCATGGTTTCCCTTATTTGCAATAGCTAGTATATGTATGAGTCAAGCAAAAAAGATCAGATAAAGTGAAGTTAGGAAAATGAACCCAAAGATATGTATTTAAATATTTTTTTCTTTCATGCATTTGTTTCTAACGTATTTATAAGATTATTTGTTGCTTTGTATGTCCCTCCCCCATAGTGTACCCCTTGCTTTCACTGTATTTGATGTCGGTATAATTTGTGGAAGGGAAGGGGAAAAATAAGTCGCTTTAATAAGGATACAAGTGGATCGTTGCCACAATGAGAAGTACACGTTGTCACGTTGAAAACGAACTTTACAACTTTGTTGGGGGGAGGGAGTGGGTGGGGAGACTGGGGGAGGCTGGAAGGGATGGGAAAGGTAAACAAAGGAGGAGGCTAAAATGCTTGATAAGAAATGTACTCACTATCTTGCCCCTGTAATTGTAACCCCTCTGTACAGTATTTTCACAATAAAAACAAAACAAAACCAAACAAAAAAAAGTAATTTAAGTAGTCATGCAAAGGACTTTTATTTTACTACTGCATTATACATTTTTTCTAATGCTGAGTACCAATAAATAATGAATGTATTAGAAAGCTCTTAAAGCTCATATATTGAATAGTAAGTTCTCTTACACTATATCATTGTATTTCCCAAATCATTTACGTAGAAGGCATTGTTTCCTCTTTTCGCATTTCTAGAATAAGCTGCACATGAAGACACCACTGGTCCTCATTTTCATTCTTTTCATTTGAATACAGAGGAAAGTCTTTCCTCTGCTCTCTATCAATTTCCTACTCTCCAGTTAGAATAATTTAAAATAGTAAAAATGGAAAAAGAGAAAATAAATCATGGTGGAAAAACATGCAGAAAATTCACCGGATTTTTCTGACCAGTTCAACCAACGTGAACTATTGGGGATATACATGGACACCTCATTCACACTAGTACTCAAATTCTCTGGTTAGGCAATTCTGATGAAGACAAGGAACAAGATGAAAACGTGAGGAATGGTATCAATTGCAATAAAATAATGGAGAAGAATGCAAGCAAATTTCTTCTTTGGGATGCCGAAATTAATCGGCTTACTGCAGTGCAGAGACTACTTTCCCAAAAGGCCACTCACATGAATACCAGGAATGAGGATAAGTATACCCCTCTTCATCGGGAAGCCTAGAGTGGACATATAGATATTGTCCATGAGTTGGTAGCTCAAGGCAGATATTCATGCAATAACTGTGAATGACTTGGCACCCCTGCATAGTACTTATATATGGAATAATACCAGAATGGATTCTTTCTTAATTCATCATGATCCAGATACCAATCCCCAAACTAATGGCATCTTGACGCCCTTGCATCTTGCTGCTGGGAATAGGAATAGCAAAGATATGTTCTATCTCCTTCTGTTGAACCATTGTATCAAACCGGGTCTGAAGAACAACTTGGAAGAAACTGCATTTGATATTGCCAAAAGGATAAGTATGTATCACTACCTCTTTGAAGTTGTGGAAAGCTGTACAAATTATTCTCTTATGTAGTAATGGTTTGGTTAAGTTTCTTAAATTTCAAAGGTGCCATTCCATCCTTTGTGTCCCTACAAAATATTTTGATAATAAAAAGCAACAGCAATATCTTAATTTAAAAATTCATGGATTCCATGGTATTGTTCCACGTGAATTGCCTCACTTTGATGTCAAAATGTATTCAAGAGTTGATTGTATGCATCTATAATGATTTCTGCAGAGCTTGTCATTTTTTTAAAATTTTAACTTATCTGTTGTATAGTATAGAAACTAAAGTTATTCCTGGTGCTTGTCTGAAAAAAAAAGTATATCTAGGTTTGTATAGAGTCCATAATCTATTTCATTATCTTCTAGATATAATACTTTGAAGTCTACATTGTTTTATAATATATAGATTCATTAATAAATGCGTCCTTTCAGATTACATTCCATATAAAAAATTCAAGTTTTGTAAAGGCTATGCTATGTAAGGGCCTTTCTAAGGTGAAGATTTAATACACTGATGTCAAACTAACCTTTAATTCTATGAATTACATGTATTGTTACACTTGTGTTTTTGTAATCAACTTTTTAATAACTGTTTGTCATTTCTTGCATTTGTAGAATGAAAAATATGGAATATTTCACGAATTATTGTATCATCCTTCTGCAAGTGCCATGTTAATCTCTGTATTGTTGTCATTTGGGTAGACCTGCTGCTGAAGCATGTAGTATCCTCTAAATTTAAGTAGTTAATGATGCAATCTTTATACAGGCATATATCCTTGGTTGCCTATTTGTAACAAGGAACCCTTATTGTCCCTAAAATGCTATTGATCTTATTTCTCTAAATTTCTGTGTATAGTGGGAAAAACTTACATTGTTTGGTCGATTACTCACATTTGCAATTTTTTGTCAATGACTATTTTGTCGTTTTCATTTTAAATTTGATCATATTTTGAAGCCTTTATAGCGAAATCCAAAGGTGATGGCTTTTCAAGTACTTACTTATCAACTGAGTTAACTTTGTGGAGCTAATGGATTAAAAGTAAGCCTTGCTTAAAAGCTACTTCTAAATTTCTGCAGCTTAAAATTTCCTAAATGAGGTCGCAGTGGTACAAATGTCTTCCTGAACCTTTACCCTTCTTCAATGTAGGAACAGACCAACCAGAACATCTTACCCTGACAGCATAGATTGTCTTACTGGAACAAAACTAATTTTAGTTACAAGGGTTCATAGAGAGATGAACACTTCAGACCGAATTGTTCAGAATAGAAGGTATTTTATCAAAATATAATTGTTTATTATACCTATCATTTCAAAAGTAGCTAAAGCCAAGAAGGTGAAAAAATTGTTCATATGCATGTTTACCTAATATCCTGGCCAGTCTACCATCCAACCAGGCAGGAACTTACACTACTGACTTTCTATCAACAAATATTTCCATAGCTCCTGGAGAAGTCCATATGTTTCTCCCGGATATTAGGACTTAATTTGGTAATGTTTTAATCAAAGTGTTTCCTCTTGCCTCTAGGCTGTAAATTTACAAATAGTAAGGTTCTATGTTTAATTCTACCAAAAACTGAGGTAGAGATAATGGAATAATACTTTAAAGCACAGTTGCCTTTGATACCCTAACCACAACAGAACAATGCATAACAATTTCTTATATTATATATACTTATATATTTTATATTTATATGTGCTGATCTTAAATTTCACGCAGTGAACCTTACTAGAATTAATTGATAATTTAACAAATAAATTGAAATTTACTCCCATAAATAGATTGGAACATAAATAATTAGGTTTAGAATATATATTAGTATATAAAAAGTATCAATGCAATGTCTTCGGTATAAACTTGTGATACCTTCTAACTGTTCTTGGTCTTCTGAATTCACATAATAAAAAAAAACAGTAAGTATTGTTTTCCTCTAATCTAGAAGATATTTCACACTGCTGCTGTATTTATTGTGTTAACTCACTAGTCCCAAAGTGTTTTTCTACGTATTTCTGAAACATTCTTACTGATTACACCCAAATTTTGCTGATATGATCCTAAAAACTATTATTCTTCTGCAGTACCCACGGGTCCAAGGATATCAGATCCCAGTTGCCTGCATCACTAGATAATATGGGCAAGACTTCTCACCTTGGCCCATGCAACATGCTAAGAGAAAGTAATTGAAGACCCATCTCAATTTCTCATTTCCTATAATATTTCAGTACTAAAATACCTCGCAGGAATTAGCAGTAAGCAATTGTGAAATGTAAGACAACTTAAAATGAAAGATGAGATCACAAAATATGAGAGAAAGTACTGTAGTTCAAACTTTCAATTTACAGATGCCCAGCCCATATGAGTGAACAAAATCACAAATGTCACAAGATTATTTTTAATACCCCACTCCTAATGATGAATAAAAGATTTCAGTCCAGCATAAGTAGGCCAAAAAATCCCTGGAATGATAGATCCATAATTGTTCTACCAAGGCTAGGAAAACTTGACTTAGAGGTCAAATATAATTTCGAAAAACATTAATTGAGAAGACCCTTAGAAATTCAAAACACTGGTACTTCAGTAAATCTTGGTTTTGTACTCTAAAAATGTTGTCATTCTCAAACCAATGATAACCTACATTTAATCTCTTGAAAGTATATTCCTTTTCAAATAAACTTTTAAAAATCATATTCACCAAAATAACACTTGACAGGTAGATGATAGTGACATTAAAAGTTTTTCAAGTGTAGGAATCAAGTTACAATAGTTGATTTATTTACCCAGCCCTAATGCCAAATAAGTTCAACCAGTCATTAATGGGTAGAAATAGTATCTCCCACCATTTGCGTTGGTCAGTAGGTGCCTTCCAGAAATGTGTTAAATAGATCAGCCTCCCATAATTCAAACCCAAATATTAGCTAATAAAGTAAATTTCATCACATAAGAAGGTACATTTTAAAAAGTCACTAGTACTTGCCTTATCATTGTTGCCTTATCATATAATTTCCCTATCTGTCAAACAAAGTAAGAAATATGATTTTAAGTCTTGAATATGGGTACTGATCAGAGATGTGACAAAGATAAAATCTGTCTTCTATTTCTATCATATTCCTCTACAGTAGTAAATTTAATTTTCTTCTTTTTCTAAAACTTATAGGTAGTAGAAAATATCATCCCATGTAAAATAAAATAATCACACACCATTGTACAAAGCCATTTATAAAAACTGGTAGTTAGGTATAAATTCTAAGTGATTTTTAAACTTTCTTGGTGACTAAAGATTAATCTTCCAAAAAGATGAGAATAAAATCATGTCTAGGTGCTTCACATCTCCAGTCTTGCAAATTGTTATTGCAGATGAATGAATTATGGAAATATAAGCTGACATCAGTTCAAGTATATGTGGGATTGAAACTCCATGGAATGTATATAAATCTTTCAAAGTATTAACAGACAGTTTAGCAGAATGACTATCAGGAAGTTGAAACCAGAAAGGAATAATAGTAAAGACATAAAATGAATGAAAAATGGAACAAGGGGCAAGTACAGCTAGAATACTCAATGTACAAATGTAATAAAGGAAGTGGTGAATCTGAAATAAATCTTGGAGAAAGGGTTGGTTGAGAATGATAAAAAGTGACTCTGATCCAGAAGCATTGGACAATTAGTTGGACATATTTAATTGTAACACACTTGCACAACCTTTTGAAATTCAGTTAAAAACACAACTACAAACAAAAACAAACAAAAATCACAACCAACAGCAATCTTTAGAGAGTATGTATATGAGCTCACAAAATTTTAAGCAGTTAATGAAGCGCTGTCATGGGAGAAGCAAACAAACTGTTGAAAGAGGGCAGTTTGGTGTAAGGGAGAATTTTGAACACATTTAAATAGATTGTCAAAGGTTATATATCACCTACATCTACTGCAAATATTTTCTTCTGTGAGTATTCTTTTTTGGGGGGGTGTCCGGTCATGGGGCCTGAACTCTGGGCTGGGCGCTGTCCCTCAGCTCTTCAGCTCAAAGCTAGCGCTCTACCACTTGAGCCATAGCTCCACTTCCGGCCATTTTCTTTTTGCTTATGTGATGCTGAGGAATCGAACCCAGGGCCTCAGGCATGCAAGGCAAGCGCTCTACCACTGAGCCACTTTCCCAGCCCCCATTCTTTGAGTATTCTTTGTCTGAACTGGTTACTCCAGTCCTGAGGTACACTTTATAGTTTGTGGAGATAGAATGGAAGAAACAAGAACAAGAACGCATTACACCACTGGAGAGAATACAGTCCTCTATGGTTTCTCTCATCTTTCTTCACTACTCTTTTCTCATACTTTTAATAAAGTCAAGTGATTTTGAATTACATCTTTCCTTCTTTTTCAGAGAATTACTGTTTGGTAATTAAATGTCAATTCACAAATTTTGATGTCTTTTTTTAAAAAGAACTTTGAATTTAAATTCCACTACAACCTTGTTTCACACAGTGAGAATATATTTCCTGGGTAAGGACAATTCTCAAGGGAACCTACAGGATTCACAGCAAGGTTTGTGAGGCTTGTTTGTTTAGTGTGAAAATGAGTCATATTCACCCATATTGCTAGCTCTCAGCTAAGTCTCCACGGATTTCTTTGCATGAAAGCTTATTTTCCCAGACAATTTTAAATTGTCTTAATAGTCTAAGTTGTTAAAACGTTTGAACAATTAAAATTTACCTGTCATAAATTTTAAAACTCTTTTGAAATTCTTTTATCAGAATCGTGAATTCACCTATCTTAATCCTGCCTTCACCATCAAAAACAGTTAACGTGTTGTTTTCATGATATAGTGTCCATGGAACTATTTTCCAGTGCCTTTGTTATGCATATATATGACCATATAAGCTGATGCTGAGCAAAATGAACTCCAAGATATGGAAACAGAAATATTTATTTGCGGTTGTTGGTTTTTATGTACTATGTGATTTCTATTTCTTTTGAGATTTTCCCCTATGGTTTATCCCCTGCTGTGTTTGATTTTGGTACCATGTGTATTGTGTATACATTTACCTTAATTAGGTAAGGGAACAGGAACAAAAAAATGGTGAGGCAAAGAACAAAGAGCAAACCAATGCAATAGCAATTCTCACAAGACAATAAGTTGGAAATGTACATTAAAACTTTTGAGGGGCATAGGGGTGAAGGAAAAACTGTGAGAAAAATGAGAGAGGGGATAACAAGTTTGAAAAGTTATGCATTCAGTACCTTACAATTGCTGTAACCCCAGTGAACATTAAAATTTCACATTAAAATTAAATTTAAAAAATAAGCTGATGAAATAAAATTTCACTGCTTTGGTATAGTAAATATTATTCTGCATGAAGTAACTTTTAAAAAATCAGTATTATTTGGCATCTAATTTGAATTAATTACCTCTTCTTTTTCAGAGGGTCATCAACTGGAATGATATCCAACTAGACATTTTTTTCACAATATACTTGCCAGTATTTTGAAAATAGAATAAATTTAGTACTTTCTTATATTAAAAGAGAAAACAGTTTAATTCTATGGAAACCCATAACTTTTAAAAGTAAATAAGTTGTTAAGAGGACAGAATGTATGTGGTCTTCAAAATTCCTATGACTAATAACTACTCATTTTCAAATTCTGAACATTCCATACCTGAGAGATTCAAAATATACCTGTTTGCATGTTATGTAATTCTGCAATAGATGCATTTTCCAATTGGGTGTTACGGACTGAGAAGTGAACAGAAAAAGAGCCACATTCTGATTTGGGATAAAACTATGAAGCATGTTATAATTAATTCTTCAAGAGTAAGCAGTTGTTTATCAGATTAAGCTATTATTTCATGACCATCAATCACAAGATTTATGCCATAAAGTCATCCTAGCCCACCAGTTTCCAACTTGTAGGGTGCACCTCAAAATTCCCTTAATTCACATCAAGAATAGCTTATCTCCATTGTGAAAATACACTGCACCTCTGCTAATGTGATGCCCTCCGTGTTCTGGAAAGAGCACCACAATAAACTGGGTTGCATCATTTTTCCTCCACTGGTATTCTTGCAAATATTATTTATATTTATACTTTTTAACTATCATAGATAATCAGGATTCTAAGATTGAAAGATTACAGTTCAAAGCCTGTGAAGACTCAGGGTCTATGTTGAAGGGGTAGAATGATGCAGGCTCCGGCCTCAGGATTATCTGAGGACTGTGTTTGAGTATTAGGAAAACTCTTGGTATGCCGGGCTAGAGAGGGAAAATGTTCTCTCTCCCTATCTCAAAACACATGTCACAGACTCCTGGGAGCTGATGAAGGAGCTCTTCTGCTTGCTTAATCATAGTTGAACAGCTGGTCAAGCATTTTCCTGAGATTGGAGAAGTGGTTTGAGCTTGCTCTAAAATAGTTTAGATAATAATATACCAAGACAGGGCTGGGAAGGTGCTCAGTGGTAGAGCGCTTGCCTTGCATGCATGAGGCCCTGAGTTCGATTCCTCAGCACCACATAAGCAAAAAGAAAAAAGCCGGGAGTGGTGATGTTGCTCAAGTGGTAGAGCTCTAGCATTGACCTGAATTGCTGAGGGACAGCACCCAGGCCCAGAGTTAAGGACCCATGACTGGACCCCCCCAAAATAATAATATACCAAGGCATTGTCTCATAGGTCAAGTAAAAATATTTCTGTTGAAATTTTTGTGTCAATGTCTTCTTACCAAATCTTGGCAAAGATCATGCTTGCTTGTCTTTAAATACCCACTAACAATAAAGCATAGCATGCACTGGCAATTGCTGTTTGCACTATGCATCCCCTGTGTCCTGGTGATTTCGTTACCCTTACGCAGGAACCCCAAGGCACTAGACAATACAATTGGCACCCAAACAGCGACCCTTCATTGTTGAATTCAGGAAGGGATATTCAGGTAAGTACTTTTAATGACAGGGTGATGGGACAAGTTAAATCTACTCCGTACTTACATATGCTTAAACATTTCCTTGCTGCTTATGGTCTAAATATTTCTTCTTCTGACATAGAAATATGTATTAATGTAGTTAGGGAATGTAATCCTTGGTTCGCCGATGAAGGAATATTAGATGTTGATAATTGGAAACGAGTAAAGAATAACATAGAAAGAGCTATTCGAGAAGGGGAAAAGATTCCTATTAGATTTTGGGTCATTTGGGCTATTTTACGTACCCTTTTTAAAGCTTAGAATGAGGAAAGATTAATAGCCGACTTAAAGAAAGAGGCCACCCTTTCTATTGTAGATTTACAATTGGACTCTGAGGTTAAGGACGGAATTGATAAGGATGCATTGCCATTAACAGAGAAAAAACAAGAAGTAAAAAAAAGGCTGAAAGGAACAAACTGAAAGTGTAAATAAAATGTCTGAGCAAATGGAATTGATTTAATCAAAATTACAACATATGTAGTGGGAAATTAGCAGAGTGAAAGGAGAACCTGAGAAAGTGAAAGTAAAGCAGCCTTCGGCTCCTTCACTGGCCGATGCAATTTTTACAGCATCATTCCCTCACAAAACAGAAGGCTCAGACAGTGAGTTTGATGATGAAATGCCTATATTTCTCTTATCCTGTAATTCAACCACCCCCTAGGAATGGTGTATCTCAACCAGCCAGATATGAAGGTGCTGCTGTTGATGATATTGGTAAACTTAAGAAGGCAGTGATGTTGTATGGTCCTTGTAAGGTCCGCTCCAGGATGGCGAGCAGACTCCACCCTCCTCCCAGCAAAGTCTCCACCCAGTACCTGCGTTACCTAGGCAACTGCTATACCTGGAAGAGGTCACATCTGCATCCCCTGAGGTCACATCTGAATTTGGTGTGGCCACACCTTTCTCTGCCCATACCCTACATAAGGCCTAGCCCAGGCCCAGAGGCACTCTCTTGCTGCTCTTTTCTAGCTCTCTCTGCTCTCTGCTCTTTTCTAGCTCTCCCACTGTTCTTTTCTAGCTCTCTGTTCTCTCTCTCTGCTCTCTCACTGTTCTTTTACCCTAGATAAGGCCTAGCCCAGGCCCAGTGGCACTCTCTCCCTGCTCTTTTCTAGCTCTCTCTGCTCTCTGCTCTTTTCTAGCTCTCCCACTGTTCTTTTCTAGCTCTCTGCTTTCTCTCTATGCTCTCTCACTGTTCTTTTCTAGCTCTCTGTTCTCTCTCTCTGCTCTCTCAGTTCTTTTCTAGCTCTCTCTGCTCTCTCTCTGCTCTCTTGCTGCTCTTTTCTAGCTCTCTGCTCTCTCACAGCTCTTTTCTAGCTCTCTGTTCTCTTGCTGCTCTTTTCTAGCTCTCTCTCTTCTCTCTCTTTCCTCTCTCTCTTTCCCTTCTCTTTGCCAGCTCTCTCTTTCCTAGGCCTTTCCCAGCCGTGTGGAATGCCTACCTTGCCTGGTCCCAGCAGGTCTACTCAATAAACCTACCCCTTACCTGAATACCACGTGAGTGGTGTTGATCTTACTCGGCTACCGCTTTTTAAAAACCTAACATAAATGGTGCCGTGACTCAGATAAAGGGCTTAAAGTCAGGATAGCTGGGATTTCTCTCAGGATTTTTTTCCCTTTTTTTTCTTTTTTCTTTTTTTTTTTTTTTTTACCTTTTTGCTCTGAGGAATACCCACAGTTCTGATGGCCTTTTGCGAACCCATCTGTCTGTTGCAGACACAGTGCATCGATACCATTGCTCGCCTTCACATCCACGTCCACACCACTTCTCTACTCTGGTGAGTGACGCTACTCTATGGTTCTCTGTTGCTCTCTCTAGAGGGCTCTGGGGGAAGTCGGGACGCAGCTTCTGCCTGGTCAGCTCTCCTTCACTCACCAGACTGACTCTCTCCTACTCATTTAATAGGGTGCTGCGAATCATGTCTGAGCCATGAAACCCCTTTGAAATGTCTCCTGCACTCCCTGGAAAATCAGAGCACCTCATTTTTATGCCATTCTCAGATGTAGACAGTTTTTGCTACTGCAATGGTAAATGGTCAGAATTCTGTTTGTTTTCGGGCTCTCTTTGCTCTCTCTCTGCCATTCATGGCCAACTTTCCCTATCTCTCCCTTTCTTTTTTCTACATTTTGGCTTGTGCCCTGAAGAGTGCAACGCTGGCTGGGTCCCAGGGACCCCCTCTAGGTTCTCTCTCAAAGGCTAGCCAATTGTAGTCTTGGTCTATTTGTTCAAATTGTCTTTGCCTTTTTTTTTTTTTTCAGAAATTCGCCATCTTGAGTTCGCCATCGTGGCCACATGGTGGCTTAAGGGTTTGGCCCCATCTGACCCTTAACCTTCCACCAAACTTACTACTCCATCCGGCTATTCTAAGGTGCCTTGCTAACAATTGGCTCTTTTCACAGGCCATGGTAACTGAGGCCCAAACATGTGATGTGCTTTGTTAGCAAATAGGTCTAAACATTGTTGTCAAAATTTTAGGTTTTGAGTTTTGCCTTTTTTGTTTTGTGTTCTGTATTCTACTGACTACATGGTTCTAAAATACTGGGCATATCTGTGCTAAAATTCTCATCACATCAAATGAGTTTTGTCATTTCAGAATATTTGTTGGCAATTCTTGATAAGCCTTTTTGCTTTGCGTTGTGTATTCTACTGACTACATGGTTCTAAAATACTTGGCATATCTGTGCTGAAATTCTCATGACATCTAATGAGTTTTGTCATTTCAGAATATTTGTCGGTCAATTCTTGATAAGAACCAGGTAAGCTCTACTTATTCTACTTGATCTCCTTGTTGCTTTAATTGGAAATAATAAAGGGCTTTTGTGGCAAAGATTGCAGTTCAAAGGCAGCCCGGGCTGAAAAAACCCTAAGACTCCATCTCCCAAATAACCTGCAAAGAGCACAGCTGGAAGCATGGCTCAAGACTATCTCTAAGCAGCCAAAAAATAGCAATTGTAACTCAAAGTGGTAGAGCAGTATCATTGAGCAGAAGTGCTCAGGGACTGTGGCCAGGCCTTGAGTTCAAACCTCCTTGAATACCAACTGGGACAAGCCATCCCAGCAATGAGCACCTAGACTCAGCCAGTCTGGGGAACAAGGGAACATGGAGAGGAGTAAGAGGAGATGTCACATCAGGTACTTTGTTCTTGCCCTTTCAAAATTAACCAGAGCCGGGAGGTCAGGGGAAGTAAGAAGCCTGCACATCCAATGTCTATACCTGTCTACCTATTAATGGAACAGGAATTTATATTCTTTCCTTTGTCACCTGACTTCGCTACCTAGTCACCAGATGTCAGAAGTAGCTAGGGACATTTCTACAACATTTTCAGCCCCAAGTCATTCCTCTTGACATTTATTTGCTCTCTAGTATTTTTTTCCAGCCCCTCAATGATCATGAGACTTCTCCAGACTTCATCTAAGGACTCACGCCACCAAGGGACAGCTGCTGCTCACTGCCTTCTCTGGGAGGGGACCAAATTCCAGCTTTTTATCCCTATTGTTGATGCCTCCTTGTCAGCAGGAAGTAGCCAGAGAGAATCCATGCCCTATTTTATGATTATTAAAAGGCTAGAATGTAAGGTCTGATCCAGGATGGCAAGCAGACTCCACTCTCCTCACAGCAAAGTCTCCATCCAGTACCTGCGTTACCTAGGCAACTGGGACACCTGGAAGAGGTCACATCTGCATCCCCTGCGGTCACATCTGAATTTGATGTGGCCACACCTTTCTCTGCCCCTACCCTAGATAAGGCCTGGCCCAGGCCCAGAGGCACTCTCTTGCTGCTCTTTTCTAGCTCTCTATGCTCTCTGCTCTTTTCTAGCTCTCTTAATGTTCTTTTCTAGCTCTCTGCTTTCTCACTGTTCTTTTCTAGCTCTCTGCTCTCTCTCTCTCTGCTCTTTTGCTGCTCTTTTCTAGCTCTCTGCTCTCTCGTAGCTCTTTTCTAGCTCTCTCTCTTCTCTCTCTTTCTTTTCTCTTTCCCAGCTCTCCCTTTCCTAGGCCTTTCCCAGACACATGGAGTGCTAACCTTTCCTGGACCCAGCAGGTCTACTGAATAAACCTACCCCTTACCTGAATATCACGTGTGTGGTGCTGTTCTTACTCGGCTACCTCTTTTTAAAAACCTAGCAGTCCTCAGTCTCATTATGTTAAGAAATTGTATAATGGGCTTGCCTGACATTACAATAATTTTGTTCCAGAGGATTGGAAGATGCTTTGTAGAGCCTTGTTTAAGAAACTGAAATACCTACAATGGCAAATGTGGTTTATTGAGTTATGTACAAAAAGGGCTAGACAAAATGCACAGAGCAATAATCCACGCCTGCAGATGTTCATATGCAAGTGAACTCTCCTGAAGAGATCCATGAGGAGTTAAGAGACATAGGTATTGAGGCATGGGAAAGGATTCGATCAGAAGGAGAGCATTATGGCTTTGGACTAAAGTAATTCAAAAACCTAATAAACCCTATGTTGAATTTTTATCACGATTGAAATTGACCTTGGAATGTACTGTTGTGGGAGAGGCTGCAGGGCAACATCTGCTGCACATGTTGGCTTATGAGAATGCTAAGAAGGACTGTAGATGAGCCCTATTGCCTATTAAAGAATCTGGGGATGTGACTACATATTTAAGGGCCTGCAAAGACATTACATCTGAATCCAGGCGTATACAGGAGTTTGTTGAAGCTATGGCCACTACCTAGCATGCTTTGCAAACAAAATCCTGTAATCTAAAGTGTTTTGGATATGGTCAAATGGGACATATAAAGAAAAAAATTTAAAAGGCTACTGATGTTAACAAGGGAGGACCGGGAATTTGCCCTAAACGTAAAAAAGGGAAGCACTGGGCAAGGGACTGTAGATCAAAAATAGACAATAATGGAATTCCTATAAAAGATGTTTACCCTATGCAAGAAAACTCTCCATCGGGCCAGCCCTGGGGCCCAAGATTAATAAGCGAGGGCAGCCAATCATCTTTTCCCTTGTCCCTGCCACAGCCCACAGCGCCGCAGTGGACATACCAGCCTTAAAAGATTTTATTTTGAAAGGTGATGATAAGCCACAAAAAATTCCTACCAGAATTTGTGGACCTTTACCTGAAGGAATATTTGGCCTAATGACTGGTAGATCCAGTCTTAATGCAAAAGGAGTTTTAGTGTATTTATTGATGTATAGTATATTTAGTATATTTCGTATATTTATTGATGCTGACTCTATTGGGAAATAAAAAATTTAATGTCAGCTGCTACAGATATTTCCTTTAAAAATGGAGAAAGAATTGCTCAAATCTTGTTATTACCATATATATCTATTGGAAAGTCATTTACACCCCACATTGGGGGATTTGGAAGTACCAACCAACAAAATGTGTTTTGGACTACTCATATTACTAAAACGCAGCCTAAGATTAAGATTAATATTCAGGAAAAGATATTGACAGGACTAATAGATACTGGCTCATATATTACAATTATTAACACTCATGAATGGCCGAATCATTTATTATATAAAATAATCCCCTGTAATATTAAAGGAGTTAGCAATACTCCTGTAAATTTTATAGGACAAACAGTGTCATATGTTACTATAACCTCAGAAGACGGACAGAGAGCTGTCCTTAAAACTTATATTACGGAAGTTCCATTTAACATAATTGGTAGAGATGTACTGGAACAATGGGGAGCGCATATTCAATTTTAACATTTTTAGATGGAGCCCATAAAGATATTATGGAAATTTGAGGAACTTCTTTGGAATGAACAATGTCCTTTATCTAAAGAAAAATTAGAAGCATTTCATCAATTAGTTGAAAAACAGTTAACCAAAGGACATATTGAGCCGTCTATTTCACCATGGAATTCTCCAATATTTGTTATTAAAAAGAAGTCAGGGAAATGAAGATGCGGACTGATTTACGAGGAGGTAAGGCATCCATGTACCATATGGAGGCTTTACAACCTGGTATACCGTCTCCTGCCATGCTTCCTAAAAATTGGCCAATAATAGTAATAGATTTACAAGATTGCTTTTTGACCATTCCTGTACATGTAAAAGATTGTAAAAGATTTGCCTTTTCTTTACCATCAAGCCCCTCATCAGTGCTTCCAATAGAAGGTGTTGCCCCAACGAATGATGAATTCTCCAATTATTTGTCAGATGTATATTGATAAGGCCTTAAAATCTGTTAGACAAAAATGGCCTCACATTTATATTTTTCATTACATGGATGATAATCATTTGCAGGACCAAATATGACAGAATTAGAATTGGTGTTACAGTGTTTACCCTCTATATTTAAAGATTTTGGATTAATAATAGCACCTGAAAAAATACAAAAAGATACGGTGGTAAAATATTTAGGATATGTTGTTGTTTTTTGATTGTTTGTTTGTTTGTTTGTTTGTTTGTCGGTCGTGGGGCTTGAACTCTGGGCCTGGGCGCTGTCCCTCAGCTCTTCAGCTCAAGGCGAGCACTCTACCACTTGAGCTACAGCACCACTTCCGGTTTTCTGGTGGTTAATTGGAGATAGGAGTCTTATGGTCTTTCCTGCCCGAGCTGGCTTTGAACCGCGATCCTCAGATCTCAGCCTCCTGAGTAGCTAGGATTACAGGCGTGAGCCACCAGCGCCAGCCCGGCATGTTTTTTTTTTTTTTTATTGTGAAAATATGGTACAGAGGGGTTACAATTACATGGGCAAGATAGTGAGTACATTTCTTTTCAAGCATTGTAGTCTCCTCCTTTGTTTACCCTTCCCATCCCTTCCCATCATTCCTTCCCCCCATCCAATCCCCCCCCCCAAGTTGTAAAGTTCGTTTTTGATATGACAACTTGTACTTCTCATTGTTGCAACAGGTCCACCTGTATCCTTACTTAAATGACTTTTTTTCCCCTTCCTCTCCACAAGTTATACCGACATCAAATACAGCGAAAGCAGGGGTTAAACTGTGGGGGGGGGACATACAAAGCAACAAATAAATGATCTTATAATTGCGTTAGAAACAAATGCATGAAAGAAAAAACATTTAAAACACATATCTTAGGATTTATTTTCCTAACATCACCTTATCTGACTTTTTCAGCTTGTCTCATACATATATTAGATATTGCAAATAAGGGAAAACATGGGACCAATGTTTCTTTGGGCTTGGCTTACTTCACTTAATATAATTATTTTTCCAAGTCTTTTCATTTCACTAAAAATGGGGCAATGTCATCCTCTATACTCCTGGATTGGAAAGATTAACATTGTGAAAATAGCAATACTTCCCAAGGCTATCTACAAATTCAATGCGATACCTATCAAAATTCCAACATCATTCTTCAAGGAAATAGAAGTGGCAATCCAAAAATTCATATGGAACAATAAAAGACCCCGAATAGCAAAAATGCTCCTCAACGGAAAGAACACTCCTGGAGGGATATCAATACCAAATTTCTAACTCTACTATAAAGCCATAGTAATCAAAACAGCTTGGTACTGGCACAAGAACCGACCTCAGATCCAATGGACTAGAATTGAAAACACAGAAATGAACTTACAGACTTATAGCCATCTAATCTTTGATAAGGGAGCTAAAAAAATAGAATGGAAGAAAGATAGCCTCTTCAGTAAATGGTGCTGGCAAAATTGGTTAACTACTTGTAGAAAACCAAAGCTAGATCCTTATCTATCACCCTGCACCAGAATCAGCTGCAAATGGATCAAAGACCTCGAAGTCACAGCAGACACTCTGAAAACATTACAGGATGGAATAGGAGAAATCCTAGGTCTCCTTGGCGCAGGCTGAAATTTTCTTAACAGAGACCTGGAAACACAACAAATCAAAGAAAGGTTGGACAAATGGGATTGCATGAAGTTGCAGTGCTTCTGCATGGCAAAGTACATAGCTAGCAAGATCAATAGAAAGCCCACGGATTGGGAGAAGATCTTCACTAACCATACAATGGACAAGGGTCTCATATCTAAAATAAACTTGGAACTCAAAAAATTAAATGCGCCAACAACAAGTCCTCAAAGAAATAACTGCCCAATAAATAAGTGGGCTAATTACTTAAAGAGAAACTTCTCTGAAGAAGAAAGAAGGATGACCAATAGACACATGAAGAAATGCTCAACATCCCTAGCCATAAAAGAAATGCAAATCCAAACAACATTGAGATACCACCTCACCCCAGTTAGAATGGCTAAAATCAAGAACTCTAATAACAACATATGCTGGAGGGGACGTGGACAGAAGGGAACCTTACTTCATTGTTGGTGGGAGTGTAAACTTGTTCAAACACTTTGGAAAGTAGTGTGGAGGTTCCTCAAAAGACTCCATATAGAGCTCCCCTATTACCCAGCAGTACCACTTTTGGGCATTTACCCAAATGTTTACAAACAAGACCACGCTAAAGCTACCAGCACAACTATGTTTATTGGAGCATTACTTACCATAGCTAAGATCTGGAACCAACCGAGATGCCCCTCAGTAGATGAATGGATCAAGAAAATGTCGTATATATATACAATGGAATTCTATGCCTCCATCAGAATATGTTGTTTGTAGATAAACAGTGACACCTCAAAAAATATATTTATGACGTGATCAATTACATATATTAAATAATTTTCAAAAGTTACTAGGAGATATTATTTGCATGCGACAGGCCTTAGGAATTCATACTTATCAATTACATAATTTGTTTTCATTGCTACAAGGGGAGCCTGATTTACATAGCAAAAGAACTTTAACTAAGGAAGCTAAAAGAGAAGTACAATTTGTAGAACAGAGAATAAAAAAATTGTTTTTACATCGAGTAGCGCTAAATCAACTCATAAATTCATATATTTTAGATACATGGAAATACCCAACAGGAATTATACGACAAAATGTGCTACCATTAGAATGGATTTATACACGGCATAGTTTTACAAAAAATATTATGCCTTATGAACAACAGTTAGCAATTATTATTTAACAAGCCAGGCAATGGGTATTTACCCTATCGGGGTATGATTATTTGAAATTATCTTTCCTTTGCCAAAAGACCAAGTAAAATATTTGTTAAACTTGAAATGCTACAAATAGCATTAGTAAATTTTACTGGGCAATTTTCCTATCATTTTCCCAAAGGTAGTTTGTGGGATTGCTTGCATATATAACAACTTGTCATTAATAATATAATTACCAAGGCCCCTATTTCCACTGCTCTTACCGTTTTTACAGATGGCTCCAAAACAAAAAGTGCTATTGGACAACAAATAAATATTGGGTACAAACAGCTACTTAAGCATCAGTTCAACAAAATGAACTTTTTGCTATTATTAAGATGTTACAAGATTTTGTGGGATATATTAATATTGTTACTGATTCTGCCTATGCTGTAGGAGTTGTGACTAATATAGTCACTGCTGTTACACATTCTTCTAAACTCCAGCTAAACCAATTATTTAAACAATTAAGAGCATTACTGCAACAATGTAATGCCAAAGTGTTTGTAACTCACATTAGAGCTCACTCTTCGTTACCTGAGTACCTTGTATATGGCAATAATCAGGTTGATAAATTAGTTAGTTTTGCTTCTGCTAAACAGGATCATGCTCATTTACATACAAATGCTAGCCATTTATATATGCATTATAAAATACCTTATTCTCAAGCTAAACAAATTATAAAAAGGTGTCCTATCTGTAGACCAATGCATTTGAGAGTTGTACCTGCTGGAGTAAATCCTCACGGTTTACAACCTAACGAGTTCTGGCAAAGGGATCTAATCCATGTATAAGCCTTTGGCCATTTTTCCTTTGTACATGTTACAATAGATACACATTCCAAATTTGTTTGGGCTTCTGCCCTTATGGAAGAAACTGTTAACCATGTAATAGAACACTTATTGGAAGCTTTTGTCATTATGGGAGTGCCTGCCAAAATAAAGACTGATAATGGACCATCCTATAAAAGTATCAGATTTAAAAGATTTTGTGAACTTTATGATGTGGTACATATTACAAGAATAAAATATAACCCCCAAGGACAAGCCATTATTGAACTAGTTCATGGCACACTAAAACAACAAATTAAAAAATTAAAAAGGAGGAAAAGGTTGGATGAGGTTATGGATATTTTGTGGTTTTCCATGCAAAATCCTAAAATAATTTTACATCAAGCTCTTTATGTTCTTAATTTTTTAAACTTACTACAAGGAGATATTTTAACTAGTGCTGAGCACCATTTTGAACAAATATCAGAAAAACCTTATTTAAATGCTCCTGTATGGATTAAGATTGCATTGGATGCAGAATGGCAATTAGGAACATTATTACATAAGGGGCGAGGATAGGGTTTTGTGTCTACACAGTTTGGCAAACAACACTAGCTTCCTGCCTGATGGATACAGATGCGGCCCAGTGAGGACAACCCCGTATCCTGCAAGGAATCGGACACCAGTTGAGGAAAAATAAATCCCCACTGCCCATTTGGGGGCAGGTTAAAAAGTTGACTGGAGAAGGAAAAAAGATGTTACAATTCAATGGTAAACCTGTCACGGCTGAGAACTTGTTCCTGGCCATGTGTGCCCTGCTTACTGTAAACTCTTTCCATCCTAATGCTAATGTAACTTATTGGGCCTTTGCTCCTAACCCTCCTTTATTGGAATCTGTTGTTTGGGGAGACATGCATATAACCGTCTATACTGTTCCTGCGGTTTTATCTGCTCCTTGGAATAATTTCACATTTTCCAATAAGGATGATGGTAGCTTTTTAAATTTTACTTACTATACTCATTCCTTGCCTGTTTGTCTGCGGCCTCCTCCATGTTTAGTAATGAATTGGCAACATTGGGTTTTACCTGGGAAACGCACTTCCAATTCTAAAACACAGCTGCAACGATTAACTACTTGGCCATTAATAGTAGCTGAGAAAGTGTCACTGATGGCGAGTTATCCTTACCTATGTGCCCTGTTTTTACTTATATTGATTTAAAATATCAGCCTTTTGTTTGGCAAGAGTGTAGAGGAACATTTGGAAAAATGTTCAATAATTTTATTATTTAAGGACCTTTTGGACAGTTTATTAGCACATGTTCAGAATGGAATATTACCAGATGTGATTTATCAAATGTTACTAGGATGCCAGAAGCCATTAATGGATCGCTTACTGGAGCTCGATTGATGGCCTGGGGAGATGGAGACATTGCAGATGCTCTATGGGCTTTCAGGGCTGCAACCACTGCTGTTCAGACTCATCTTTGGAAGGTCGCAGCCGCGCTCAAACCCTTGATGCTATCAAATGGATCGTTTTCAGGGATGGCGAACTCTGCATCCACTTATAATTTTACTTTGTACAAATCTTATGATGCAACTGCTTGTGTACCTCTGCCTTATGCATTTTTAGTGGGAAATTTTACATTTTCTCCTACTATTTCTTGTTTTAATTGTCGCCTGTATTCTTGCATTAAATTCCTCTCTTAAATTTAATGACAGTCATAGTACTATGATATTACAACAAAGAACACATATTTGGCTACCTGTTAAATTAGGAAGAGAATGGTCCCAAAATCCTTTGGATAGTGTTGTTATTGAACTTTTTACCAAACTACTAAAATGTACAAAGCATATGATTGCTTGCTTGTAGTTAAATAACACTAATAATAAAGCACAGCATGCAGTGGCAATTGCTGTTTGCATTCTGCATCCCCAGTGTCCTGGTGATTTTGTTACCCTTACCCAGGGATCCCAACGCACTAGATGTTGACAAGAATCTCTAGATTCTTATCTCCAATAAACTTCTCAGCAAAAGCCAGACACAAGTGAGCTGAGTTTGAAGTGGTAGGGCACAGGCCTTGAGCATAAACAGGCTCAGAGACAGTGTCCAGTCCCCGAGTTTAAGACCTAGGACAAACCAATAAAACAAAAACAAAAATAAAACAAATCCCAAACCTAGCATTTTTCTCACTGTATACAGAGGCACGTAATTAAGAAAATTGCTTCCTGTGTTACATACAGGTAGAAGAAAGATGTGACACAATTATTCTCTTCATCCCATGTTATACCAAAGCCTCAAAAAATCGCCCTTTTTCTAAATTTATAAATTAATATAATCCATTTGTTGCCAACTCTGTCTACATTATTCACATTATCATTTTATACATGAAGTGTTGGTATTATCTATTAACTGAGTTCTAATTATAACTCTCATGAAAGAATATTCTAGGCAAATAGATTGCGAGAAATATTTGTAAATTTGTCAATTAAACCCTCTACTTAAAAAGAATTTTGTAGTATCCTATAGAATATGAAATTACAAACAAAACCAAAATATTTATTTTAAATCTAAACTCTAATTTTGCAAGATCTACATAGTCCCACATTAGATTAACTTTGCTATTTTTCCATGCTTAAGCTTTTGTAATCCTTCATCCTTTCCTTGGAACTTATCAGAATGATGATTACTTACTTTTTCAAATTTTGGATGGGAATCATGAGCCATTTTGCATCTAAGAATGTTCTGTAATGAAGAGAACATTTAAAACACATCTGAGGATTATATATGACTTGCATTTCAATAGGAAACTTGACTTCTCAAAACATAATGACAAAATTAGCCCAAACTACCAACTTTTTATTCCATTCTTGTTTGGTTTGTTTTATTAGGACAAAATTATACTATCTGGTCCAGGGAAGGTATCACTGAGCACTTCCACTATCTAACCTCCTGTCTTAGTCTGAGTGCTAGAATTCTAGCCTTGTATCACATTGCCCCTCCATAGTTTCTTGGTAAATTTAATCTAGATACAGACTAGCAATTCTGAATTTCTCTAGTAATATTATCCACTATACTGTTCAGAGTATTCATGTACTCTTTTCAAAGATGTTCTAGCATTTGACACAGGATATGAACATTTTCAGATGTACCTGCAAGAGTCTCTGATTCATTCCTCCATGGATCCAATCACATTAATAATGATTACTTGACTCTCTTACTATCTCTGGTCCCTATCTATGTAATATTCTTCAAATTTTTTGAAGAAGGTTCACTTGAGGACTTTCTAACATTAAAAATTATCACTTGATTCTAGTCTTACTCAGGACATATTTTCTATTGTTTTCTAACTTTTCCACATATTCTGAGAGATGCTTCATATGTGTATTTGTGTGTGCACATATAAGTGTATCTGTATATATGTGTATGTGTATGCTTGTACGTATGTATACAAAATTGTTAAGATCTTATTCAGCAATCTTGCTCATGACTGATATTCCAATACTTGAGCCATGCTTCCAATCCAGCTTTTGGCTGGTTAATTATAGTTTCTCAAAGACTGTTCTGCCCAGGCTGGATGCAAACTGAACTTCCCAGATTCCTTTACATTCTTAGGTTTTATTTCTCCAGTAGTATCAACTTTTAAATTATAAACATTTTTGTGAGTGTAAAGGCTAAGCTGTAGCCTAGATTTTTAACTTAAGAATTCATATAAAGATAGATGAACATGCACATTATATATGCTGTTTGTACACTGTTAGAAGTGTGATCCTAAGCTGGGTTGTGGTGAGATCTTCGGATAGGGTTCAAAGCCAGGCCAGGCAGGAAAGTCCTGGAGACTCTTTTTCCAATTAACTACAAGAAAACGGAAAGTGGCACTGTGGCTCAAATATAGAGCATTAGCCTTGAGCTGAATAGCAGAAGGACAGCTCCCAGGCCCAGTGTTCAAGTGCCAAGACCACCACCAACAAAAAATACATAAGTAAAGGAAAGAAAATAAATGTGATCTTATCCACCAGTTCATGGCTAGTATAATACCTGCACTCTCAGTATGGACTTTTTTTTTCCAATTAAGTCCTTGCTCTTATATCTGATTTACATTGGAAACAGAATTATGCTTCCATCCTACTGTCTACAAAGTTGCAAGATTAGCAAGCGTGATTTAGAAAGGGAGTGGCCTCATACTTCCTGTTCCACTTAGGAGTAATGCTTTGTATATATCACTCTCAAATCTACATACTGGACTTGGCTTTATTGTTTCAACGTGGTCTTATTTGTAGAATGTTCTATAGTGTATTGAACCCTTATACTTAAACACAAAACTTCTCTTTCTCCTATTATTGCTATTGTTTCCTTACTGTTAACTCATGTACACTTGGGAAATAATGCACAGCACATACACTCACAAAAAAAAAAAAAAAAAAAAAAAAAGATCGGAGAAACTTCTTCCCCTTTAAAATTCGCCTTACTTTATAGAGCACTTACAAAGTTTGAACTCAATATACTCATGGAAAATGTATTTAAAAGCAATATAAATTTCATATTTTCTCTTCACTAAGTTGTCTCTGAAACACGTGTAACCTCAGAGCAGGGTGTCCTTGTGTTATTTCGGTGAAGCAAGAAAACATTCATTATACCTCAGGGAGCATCATATATTGTTACTGGAAGTAACTGCTACTGGATGTGGAAACGGATCCCAGGAGAGGAATGGAACATAGAGGATTGACAAAGTTCAAGTTAACTTGTGCTTTCCTTTTTATTGTACAAGAAAACCCCAAGGCTTGAAGGAAACTCTGTCCCCGACTTTTTCGTGTGTGTTTTACTCATATATAACTTTTCTGTAAACTTCTAATTGAGAGTATTACAAAAAGAAATAATGTGCCATTTGAAGACCAGCATAGAACCAAAGGAAATAACATTGTTTTAAACATGTTCTATTGCAGGGACTGGGAATTTGCTTCAGTGGTAGAGCACTTGCCTTGCATGCATGAGGCCCAGGTTTGATTCTTCAGCACCACATAAGCAAAAAATAAGCCAGAAGTGGTGCTGTGGCTCAAGTTGTAGAGCGCTAGCCTTGAGTTGAAGAGCTGAAGGACAGCGCTCAGGCCCAGAGTTCAGTCCCATGACTGGACCCCCCCAAAACCATTCTGCTGCTAAGAAACAAAGACATGGAGGTTTTAAAGTGTCTTATCGCTGGTATTGTCACCCCTGTGATGATTCTCTTGTTTCAGGAGTCAGTTATTCCTTTAATTTGGTCCTGAATTCTCCAGAGCAATAAGGATTCCAAAAAAGCATCCAGTTAGTATGATCAGCGAAAGGAGCCTCTTCTCAGACCAGTACTCCTTTAAGGAGAGTCCCAATGAAATATCTGTGATTTTTTGTTTGCTTGTTTTTTTTAGTTTGTGTTGGTTATGGGGCTTAAACTCATAGGTTGGATCCTGTCCCTGAACATTTTTCTTTCCTGCACACCTGCCCCCAAAGCTAGTACTCTACTGCTTGAACCAAAACTCCACTTGTGGCTTTTTTGCTGTGTAATTATAGATAAAAGTTTGACAGACTCTCCTGCCAGAGTTGGATTCGAACTAAGATAGTAAGAAAGCCAAGTGATATCAACTGTATAGAGTCGCTCTTCAAAGAAGAAATATTAGATGTTTATTGTAAAGCTAATATTTGACATTTTTCTTTATTTTTTATTGTGAAAATACCTTACAGAGGAGACACATTTACATGGGCAAGATAACAAGTACATTTCTTATCAAGCATTGTTGGCTCTTCATTGTTTTCCCTTCCCATCCCTTCCCATACTCCCCCTTTCCCCCCATACCATCCTCCCCCGCACCAAAGTTGTAAAGTATGTTTTTTGACAAAACGACTTGTACATCTCATTGTTGCAATGGGTCCACCTGTATCCCTAACGATTTGTTTTTAAAGAATATGTCCAGCACAGATATCATAACATAACTCACCAAAAGTAGGTGCACTGGATCATTTTGGAATTATTTTTTTTGCTTGGGAAGATTATTGATCTTGTCGTTCCGTTTGGGGAAACTTAAAGTTATATTTCACCTTTTTTGTTGGTTGTGGGGCTTGAATTCTGATCCTGGGCACTGTCCCTCCTCTCTTCAGTTCAAGTTGAGTGCACTACCACTTTAGCTACAGCACGACTTCCGGGTTTCTGGTGGTTAATTGAAGATTAAGGTCTCATGGACTTTCCTGACAAGGCTGGCTTTGAATCCTCTGGTCTCAACCTCCTGAGTAGCTAGGGTTACAGGTGTAAACCACCAGCACCCATTTCATATTTGCATTTAGGTGCACTGAATGACACTGTGTATACAAAGAATGGAAATTTTAACGAAATGAATGGAAATTTAACGAAATTTTAACATTGCAGCTTTTCAGAAAAATTGAGGTAGCAGTAAATATGCCCTCCTTTTCCATTTTGTTACATTAATGACTCCTGAGCTATGGGACCCTTACATTAGCATCCTGTGACATCTGTATGGGTGTATTTAGTATTAGGAAATGTTCATAGAGAAATATAGAATGACTGAGATTTTTAGAAAACAACGGAGATAAGGTATGAAAGAACAGCATAGAAGGAGATACATTTATCACACAGAGATTAAGAACTAGCCTAAGAGATTTAGAATGCTAAAGGCAATGAGGAAAAGCCTAGTTGATAAGTAGTTCTTCAATAACCAAAAATGGTTCTCTAGACCAGTTTCTGGTATACCTTATTTACTGTCATTTTTTCCTTCCATCTGGAGTTACTCCTTATTTTCTGTCACAACTATTAATTAACCTCTGCCTTTTTGATGCCAAAACTGATCAAAAAGATTTCAAAATCACACTTAGACTACTTTTCACTTTGTGATTAGCAGTGATGACACAAAATCCTGGAATCCTTGGATTTCCACAATTAATCTTCAGCTGACATCTAAGCACATTCCTGGCATTAATTGCTGTGACTTAATGAACAAAACATTTTTCAACACAGTATCCTAACATAAGTAAAGTACATGAATTAGGGGCTATTGTCAGGTGTCAGTATGGCAGGAGCAAATATATATTTCAAGTATGGGTTCTTTATTTTCCATTTACTAATTTTTTTGCCAGTTCAGGGGCTTAAACTCAGGGGAAGGAAATTATTCCTGAGCTTTTTTTTATTCTCAAGGCTAGCACTCTACCACTTGAGGCACACCATTCCTTCTAGTGTTTTGTTTTTTCTATTTTATTGAGGAATTGAACCCAGAGTTTCAAGCATGCTAGGCAATCACCATACCATGAAGCCACATTCCCAGAGCCCTAAATGACTTTCTTAAGAAGGCATTACATTTTTATTCCGTAACTATGTATCATAAGTTTGGCCAGGTGCTAGAAAATGATATAGAAAGCAATAAAATACAATAAGTCCAGTAAGGCTGGATGGACAATGAATTTCATGGTCTAGCCAGGGCACAGTGTGGCTTACCTCAGGGAGCTGTTTCAAAAGGCTGAGCGAGAAAGCTCCTGACCCACCTCCAGTATGAGAGGGTCACCTTGGATTCCAGACACATGGGGATGCTGGGCCCCCTCCTCCAGCACCCATTCAACAAGTTTTTGTGAAAGTGAGAGAGACAAGTCAGAATTAAATTTCAGTTGGGTGCCAGTGGCTCAGAACTCTAATCCTAACTACACTGGAGGCTGACATATGAGGATCATGGTTCATAGCCAGCCCCCGCAGGAACATCTCTGAGACTCTTATTTCCAAAGAACCACCAGAAAATCAGAAGTGGTGCTGTGGGCTCTAGCCCACCGAAAAAGGCACTAGTCTTTTTCTGAGGAGCTCAGGAACAGCACCCATGCCTAGGGTTCAAGCCCCACAACTGACAAGAAGTGGACTTCCTACCACAAGAAGTGGATTGAATAGCACCCATTGTCCTAGGGAGCAGGGTAGTGAAGTCAGGCCAAGCTTCCTGTGAAGTTGAAGTCATAAGGAGGTCACCTGACTTTTCTGTGCCTTGGTTTCCCCAGATGCAAAATTCAACACAGTGAAGGATCCCCTTCCTCATAGGGATAGGGTAATGTTGAAAGAGAGCCATGTTTTGTTTCAAAATCCCCAGCTGTTGCATGATTAATAACTGGCCCCACCTGAGCCCTTTGTGGGTATCTTCCTATCATTTGCTCACAGAATTGCAGAGAACTTTCTCTGAATGCCATTCTCTCCATGCCAAGCCATGCTCCAGAGATTTCCTCTGTATAAATCCCTTGTTTCCTCAAAACTGTCATGTGAGGAGAATGAGGTCTGATGGTTGTGTCCCTACCCAGAACTTCACCTGTGGTCAAGAATCGGCTGCTGTGGACTAAAAGTTTGGGATAATCCATTTAAATCGATGACTGAGCATGGCGCTACATGTTTACCATCCCAACTACAGAGGACCAGGCCTGGTGGAGCAAACCTGTCCCAGATAGGAGGACCTTGATCCAGTCCAACTAGAGCATACATTGAGTCTCTGTTTCAGAAATACCCAAGACAGAAAGGTGGCTCCTCAGAGCCAGGTGAGGAAACAAGCAGGGGGTCATGATGCCCCCACAGGGGTGTCTGATCCCAGGTACTGGTGATTTGGGGGCAGCCACTTACCTATGCTTGTTGGGAAAAGCTGCTCCAAGTGGGTCAAGCAGCAATGGCAGCAACATTGCAAACATATGGGCCAAGACCAGAGAACCAGGGACAGGGACCAGGTCAGGGCTTTAGGCGGGTTGGCAGTGCACCATTACCTGAGGTTTGAAATCCTGCAACTTGGGAATAGAGGGAGGGAGCCGGGGTGCGGGGCAGGCATCTCAATTTCCTACTATAATCCAAAGTTGCTTGAGTCTCTTCCTCACCACTCAGCCACCTCTACCTTCATCAACTGCTGGTAGTGTTGTAAACTAACAGAGGAAATCCCAGGTGCTACTAGGAAGTATGGAATGTGGGTGTGACCACCATTCTTGTATCCCATTTGTCAGAAATAACCATGAAAGAATGGGGTGTGGCCAGAATTCTGTGATGCAAGCACCATGGTCGGAGTCAAGAAGACATCAGCTCCCCCAGCCCTTTTCCCAGGGACTAATGTCCAATTCAGTTGGAGACAAGAGGGTGACCTGCTTTAGCTAGATGGCTGCACAGATTATTGTGTATGTCTGTTTGTTGCCAGCCCCGGACCTTGAACTCAGGATCTGGGCACAGTCTGTGAGCTGCTTTTGCTCAAGGCTCGCCCTCCACACTGGAGACCTGGGCTTCTGGCTTTGTTGGCACTGAAGTTGGACAGGGATCTCAGGGACTTTCCTGACTAGGATGACTTTGACCATGATCCTCCCATCACATCCTTGTAAGTATCAAGGAGGACTGCTGAGAGCCACTGGTGCCTGTCTAATCATTGGTATTGCTGATATTCTTGGACAGACCGGTGAGTACCCTATCTCTGGTTGAAGTGGTGGGAGCTGGAGCCCACAGTTGGAATCCTGGTCCTGCCACCTCCAAATGGTTGGGGATCCTAAGGAACTCATTCCTATCCATATGAATACCAATGGAATGTGATGTATGTCATGATTGAATGGGCGGTTCTTGAATGATTCTAGGATAAAATTATACACAATTATATTATAGGACACTGATCGATTTTAGTTAATTCTGTATTAAGCAGTTAAACAATCACATTCATAAAATGGAGGCATAATGAAATGCATAAGAATTGGGCCTCACATACTGCAAAGGTACCATTTTTCTGCCAGGACTGGGATTGAAACTCAATGTCTTGGTAACTCTGTTGCACTGTGTGGGAATGGGAAGCTGGCCTCCTTAAAGTCAAGAAATTCAGGTCTGTTCCATATGCCTAAAATAGATCTCCACCACAAGAAAACATCCTTTTGATGTACAATTTACATATATGATTTATATTTATATACATATGTTGCCTCCATATTGCATTCAGTGTAGTTATTTTATTTTTTGTTGTATTTATGTATTGACCATTTATTTTATTGACTATTATGGAACATAAAATATTGATTACATTGATTACACAGGATATAGGTCTGCATATGTATTGCACTTCATACCTGACACCCAGGACTTTCACAGAAAAGGAAAACATGTGTCACCATCATCTTCTTACTCCACGATTCATTTTTGGGAGTGCTGGCATCTGAACTCAAGACCTACAAGCCTATAAGGCCCAATTCATGAATGGGTGAGTGTTAGCCTGCCATCCTGGGGCAAATTGAGCTGACAGGCTGTTCCCAGGACCTCAGATCAAGCCCCAGGGATGACCAAAATAAGAAAAGATTGACATGCAGATGGCAGTACGCTAATAAATATATATCTTTATAGAGTGTCAGAGATGTCTATACATTATTCAGTTATATAGACTACATTCATTCCAATTCCTGCGTATTAATTATGCCTCCAGGTAATTAATGTAATGTAATTAATTAATTGTTTTCATCCTTAAACTATTAATGAAATCAGTGTCCTGAAATTATTGCGTTCCTTTAAGTAATAATATTCTTTCAATGCTTCATAAATATTAAATAAAATGAATCAGCCTCCTGAAATGATGCTGTCTAATTTTATAGCAGCATCATTCATGATCAATTCATTCAACCGTGACATTGACAATATTCCATTGTTAAGCCTATGGATGGTAACCATTTTCTTAGTATCTCCTGCAATTGGTTGGTGTCAGGACAGCGATTCGAAATCAGGGCCTATGTTGCCACGTGGGCCTATGGCTTCCCTGATAGTCTGGCAGCCTTCAGCAATGCAAGGTGAATTATCCTTTGCAACAGTGTCATTCAGACCCATGAGGGTCACCATGCAAAGGAAGAAAACATAAAGTGGCCATATTGTTTCTGTGCATTGCTTTCCCTGCAAGGCCTGGGTTTCTAGGATCCCAGAAGGAGCTGTAAATCTAGTGGCTGCAACTCAACCTAGGGTGATCAAAGCTGAGGCAGAGTTACGACGACCTGAGTTCAAGCGCCGTATTGAGAAAAGTAAAATGAAAAATTTAGCTCCCTGGCTTGCAATTCAAGCTGTTTATTCTTCCAGGCTTTGGATTTGAACTCAGGATCTGGATAAATCTGCAGCAATGTGGATGAAGGGGAAGATCACCGTACTTGAAGATAAGAAACTCAGGCCTGTACACTAGTCCTGAATTCAAGCCCCAGCTCTGGAAACCTACCATTTAGATACATTGTAAAGGTAGGATTTATACTTACCTATATATGTTCAGTCCATACATGTTTGGTGTGGTTGTTCTTATATTTTTTGTTTTATTCATTTATTTACCATTGATTGTACTAAGATGAAACCCCTTTAATTTATTACATTGATGACATCCTAGATTTATAAAAATGTTCTCCATCATGCCAGGATTCTCAGGATCACCCAGGATATTCAGAGAAAAGGAAAATAAGTTTCACACTTGGCTTCTTACTCCACGATCCACTTGTTGGTAGTGCTGGGATCTTAACTGAGGTCCTAGTAGGACCAATTGGCCAATAAGTGAAGGTGAACACACTAAACTGTGAGCAACTAATGAGCTAGGCCATTCTCAGGATCTGACATTGATTGCCAGGGTGGTCCACTATAGTCATGAATTCATAATTTAAACATACGATCTATATTGACATACATGTTTGTACAGCATCTTGTGTTTGGTGAACTTCTTCTCCTTATTTTGTCTCTATTTCATGGAGGTATTGTGTATTTTACTAAATATAGTGACAGGTATAACTTTGCTGAGATGGATGAAAACCTGTTCCTATGGTTATAGTGTTGCCTATCAATTCCTCTTCTTGGTTGAGACTCAGGACTTTCACAGGAGAGGAAAATGTGTGCAACAACTGCCTTCTGACATCAGGAAGAATCTTTTGTGAACGCTGGGATTTGAATTCAGGTTTGGATAGCTTTGTTGGACTGAGGTGGAAGGGGAAACACACCATCCTTGAGCCTTGTTGAGGGCCTGATTTGAAGCCCCAGCACTGGACAAAATAGCAAGCACACCTTTTTTAAACATAGGATCTCTCTTTACCTATAGGTGTGGTATGCATCTTGCATTCAGTGTAGTTAAACTTTTTATTAATATTTTATTTATCTTATTCATGGATGTATTGTGCATTTTATTGAAAATTGTGTCAGATATAACTGTGCTTACATGGATGACAACCTATTCCCATGGCTATTGAGTTGCTTATATAGCATTTTCCATCCTCAATGAGACTCAGGACATTCACAGAACAGGAAAACATGAGCAACCCTAGGGTTTTCACATAAGAATGAATCTTTGGGCAGTGCTGGAATTTGAACTCAAGGCCTAGCAGGCCCAATTGGTGAATGGGTCATGGTGAGCACACCAGCCTGTGAACCACTAAGGAGGTAGGCCATTCCTGGGACCTGACATGGAGTACTGGTGGGGGCCAATATAGTCATAAATTCATAATTAAACAAAGGATCTATATTTCCATACATGGGTGGGCGACATCTTGTGTTGGGTGTAGTCATTCTCTTTATTTTGTGTCTTAGTCATTGATGTATTATGAATTTTCGTGAGTATAGGTTGACAGATATAACTGTGGTGAACTGGATGACAACTTATTCCCATGAATATAGAGTTACCTATACCTTCTCTATCCTAGCTGAGACCCAGAATTGCACAGCACATGAAAACAGGTGCACTGACTGGCTTCTAACATCAGGGTGAATTTTATGCAGTGCTGAGATTTGAACTGGAGGCCTAGGAAGCCCAACTGCCCAATGTGTCCACGTGATCAAACCAGACTGTGAGCCAGTAAGGAGCTGGGCTGTTCCCATGAACTGAGATCGAGCCCCAGGGAGGCCAAAATAGTCCTCAATTCATCATTGAAACATGGGATGTATATTCACATCCGTGTGTGTACTGCATCGTATATTAAGTGTAGTTATTGTCTTTATTTTGTATTCTATTCATGGATGTATTGTGTATTTTCTTGAGTATATGATGAAAGGTATAACTCAGCTGACATGTATAACAACTTATTCCCATGACCGCAGGGTGGCCCATGCAATCTCCATCCTAGCTGAAACCCAGGAAATGCACAGGAAAGGAAAACAGGGGCAAGAATTTGCTTCTGACATCAAGATGAATCTTTTGACAGGGCTGGTATCTGAACTCGGGGCCTAGCAGGCCTAATTGGTGAATGGGTCCAATGAGCACACCAGCCTTTGAGCCATGAAGAAGCTAGGCATTCCCAGTACAAAGAAATACTCCTATAAATATGTTAGAAACAATGCAAGCAAGAAAAAAAATTTCAATACTTATCCTTGGGTTCATTTCACCTATTGTATTGATCTGGTTTAATCAATTCTCTGCCTGCACTACCAGATTATTTGAAGAATACATAAGATAATCACACTGAGAAGTGATTTAGAGAATTAATTCATATTGTTTATTTTGAATTTTTTGAGGTAAGTACTTGGATTCAAATTCAGAGCATTGCATTTGCGAGGCAGGCATCTGACCACTTGAACCATGCCACATCCAGCAATTTGTGCTTTTTTTGTGTTTGAGATAGAATCTTGTATTTGGTTATTCTTAGGCTACCTGGATAGTGAACTTCCTAGTTTTATGTTCAACATAGGTAGGATGACAGCCACACATTGGCACACCCAGCTTTTATTGATTGAGCTGGAACTTTCTTGTATGTTTTCCAGCTTGACCTCGAAATGCAACTATCGATATTTCCATTTGCAGAGTAGCTAGGATTATAGGTATAAACCACCTCATTTGACTTATTATATGGTTTTATGAAAATTCTGAAAGTATGAGAAAATCCTCTAGAGTTACTAACCATATCTATATTCTAGGTGATACACTAATGATTATTCTGTCAAAAACTTTTTGACATTATTCTGACAAACGTTTTTAAAATTTTGTTTGCAAAATGCCATTCAGAGGGGTTACAATTACATGAGTAAGGTAATTAGTACATTTCTTATCAAGCATTGTTGCCTCCTCCTGTTTCCACTTCTCATCCCTTCCGATTTCCCCTCTCCAAGCCCCCAACATACCACCCCTGGCAAAAGTTGTAAAGTTTGTTATTGGAAGTAATGACTTGTATAGCTCATTGTTGCAATGGGTACAACGTATCCCTATTTAAAGGTTGGTTTTGCACATTCCCTCCACAAATTATACCAATATCAAATAAAATGGAAACAGGGGTTGTACCATGGGGGAGGGACATACAAAGCAACAAAAAATAATCTTATAAATATGTTAGAAACAATTGCAAGAAAGAAAAAAAACATTTCAATACTTATCTTGAGGTTCATTTCACCTAACATGAACTTATCTTACCTTTTCTGCTTGTCTCAAAAATATACTAGTAATTGCAAATAAGGGAAACCATGGGACTTATATTTTTGGGCCTGGCTTCTTTCACTTAATTTTTTCCAAGTCTTTCCATTTCCTAACAAATTGGGCAATGTCATTCTTTCTGATAGAGGCATAGAATTCCATTGGGTATATCTACCACATTTTCTAGATCCATTCATCCAATGAGGGGCATCTGGGTGGGTTCCATAACTTATCTATGGTAAATAATGTTGCAATAAAAATAGTTGTGCTGGTAGCTTTAGTATGGTCTTGTTTGTGATCATTTGGGTAAATGCCCTAAAGTGGGATTGCTGGGAAATAGGGGAGCTCTATGTGGAGTCTTTTGAGGAACCTCCATACTACTTTCCAAAGTGGTTGAACATGTTTACACTCTCACCAACAATGCAGTAAGATTCCCTTCTGTCCCCATCTAATCCAGTATCTGTTGTTATTAGAGTTCTTGATTATACCTATTCTAACTGGGCTGAGGTGGTATCTCAATGTTGGGTTGATTTGAATTTATTTTATAGCTAGAGAGATTGAGTATTTCTTCATATGACTATCGGCCATCCTTCTTTCCTCTTCAGAGAAGTTTCCCTTTAAGACGTTAGCTCACATATTTATTGGGCAGTTGTTTCTCTGAGGATTTGTTATTGGGCGATTTAATTTTTTGAGTTCCAGGTATATTTTAGATATGAGACCCTTGTCCATTGTATGGCAACTGAATATCATCTCCCAATCCATGGGCTTTCTATAGATCTTGCTAGCTATGTTCTTTGCCTTGCAGAAGCTCTGCAAATTCATGCAATCCCATTTGTCCAAAATTTCTTTGATTTGTTGTGTTTCTGGGTCTCCATTAAGTAAATTTTGGACTGTGCCAAGGAGACCTGTAATGTTTTCAGAGTGTCTGCTTTGACTCCAAGGTCTTTGATCCATTTGGAGTTGATTCTTGTGCAGGGTGATATATAAGAATCTAGCTTTAGTTTTCTACAAGTGATTAACCAATTTTGCCAGCACCATTTACTGAAGAGGCTGTCTTTCTTACAATCTAATTATTTAGCTTCCTTATCAAAGATTAGATGGCTATATATCTGTAGGTTCAATTCTATTCCATTGGTCCCGAGGTCTGCTCTTGTGCCATTACCAAGTTGTTTTGATTACTATGGTGTTGTAGTAGAGTTTGAAATTTGGTATTGATAGTCCTCCAGAACTTTTTTTTTTCTGTTAATGATCTTTTATGCTATCCAGGGTCTTTTATTGTTCCATATGAACTTTTGGATTGTCTCTTGTATTCCTTGAAGAATGAATTTGGGATATTGATAGGTATTGCATTGAATTTGTAGATAGCCTTGGGAAGTATTGCCATTTTCAGGATATTGATCCTTCCAATCCAGGAGCATGGGAGATTTTGCCACTTTCCGTGTTCTGTTTTGATTTCCTTTTCCAGGTTTTTAAAGTTTTTATCATAGAGGTCCTTCAATTTTGGTTAAGTTAATTTCTAGGTATTTTATTTTTTGTGGAGCTATTATGAATGGAGTTGCTTTCCTGATTTCAGCCACACTTCTCTCATTCTTGGCATACAGAAAAGCCATTGATTTTGAGGGTTAACTTTATACCCTGTTACTTTGCCCCAGGTTTGAGTAAGCTTGAATAATTTGGGAGTGGAGTCAGTGGGATTCTTTAAATACAAGATCATTCCATCTGCAAAGAGGGAGAGTTTTCCATCATCGTTCCCTATTTGGATCCATTTTATGTTTGCATCTTGTCTTATTGCTGTAGCTAGTCATTCTAATACTAGATTGAAGAGGAGTGGCAAGAATGGACATCCTTGTCTCATTCCTGATTTAATAGGAAATGGCTTTAGTTTTTCACCATTAAATATAATGCTGGATGTAGGTTTGTCATATACAGCTTTTATTGTATTGAGGAATGTTCCCTGGATTCCTAGTTTTCCAGAGTCTTCATTATCAATGGGTGCTGAATCTTGCCAAATGCCTTTTCTGCATCTACTGAGATAATCATGTGGTTCTTATCCTTGGTCTTGTTGATGTGATTAATTTTATTAATTGATTAGTGTATATTGACCCAGATTTGCATCCCTGAAATGAATCCTGTTTGATCGTGGTGTTTGATTTTTTGCATGAATTGTTGAAGTTGATTGGCCAAAATTTAGCATCAATGTTCATCCAAGAAATGGGTCTATAAATCTCTTTTTTGATGAGTCCCTGACTGGTTTCAGGATAAGGGTTATGATGTCTTCATAGAATGAGTTCAGTAGTGAACTTTCTCTTTCAAATTCATTGAAGGGCTATTGGTGTGAGCTCTGCTTTAAAGGCTTTGTAGAATTCTGCTGCAAATCTTTCTGGTACTGGGGTTTTCTTAGATGGGACTCCTCTTATTGTTGTTTCTATCTCAATGATTGATATGGTCCTGCTAAAATGTTTTAACTCATCTTGGTTTAGATTTGTCTTGTCAATATTTGCTAGGAAAAGGTCAATTTCTGCCAAGTTCTCAAACTTATTAGCATAGTTTTGATACGTATTCCCTTTTAATGTTCTGAATCTTGGTTGTTTCTCTGGTGATGTTTCCATTCTCAGCACCGAGTTTATTTATTTGGGTGAGTTTTCTTCTTTTTATGATAAGATTTGTTAAGGGCCTGTCAACTTTGTTAATTTTGTCGAGGAACCAGCTCATTGTTTTGTTGATTCTTTCTATGGTTTTCTTCGATTCTAATTAGTTTAATTCTGATTTAATTTTAATTATTTCTTTCCATCTCCTGATTTAGGTTTATCTTGCTGCTCTTTTTCAAGGAGGTTCAGATGTCTCATTAAATTGTTGGTTTTAGATCTATCCAAATAGCTGATGTAGGAACTCAAAGCTATAAACTCGCCTCTGACTACTGCCTTTGCTCTGTTCCAGAAAAGCTGGTAATTTGTGTGCTCATTTTTTTGAATATCATGAACATTTGAATTTCCTTTCTAATCTCTTCCCTGACCCACTGGTGATTCAACAGTGTGTTGTTCAGCCTCCATGTGTTACAGGACTTTCTTCGGTGGTTTTTGGTGTTGAGTTCTAATTTTATTACCTTGTGGTGTGAGCGAATGCAAGGTATAACTTCAATGTTTCTGAATTTGGACAAGATTGCTTAGTGACCTAAAATGTAGTCTATTTTGGAAAATGTACCATGTGCTGCAGAGAAAAACGTTTATTCTGATGCTGCTGGGTAGGTGTCTGTTAAATCTAGTTGATATATGCAGCTGTTTAGATCAGCGGTATTAGACTTGAGCTGAAGAGCTGAGGGACATTGTCCAGTCCCAGAGTTCAGGCCCCAAAACTGACCCAAAAAATGCCTCTGCCTCATCTGCCTTGGTTGCTTTGACTCCCCTCATGTTGGCATACTAGGAGGCCAGCATAAGATGAAGCTCCTGAAACCTTTTTGGATAGAAAAAGAAACCACTGCATGGGAATTGAGGGGTGTTTTAGAAGATGTTTGGAGCTGAACATAGGAAGGAGGGCTCATGGCTTCAGCCTCAGTTGTCTTTTGAACCATTGCCCAGTTACCAGCTATAAGTTTTTGCTCCAAAATCAATGTGGCAAAGTCTGCAATTCTTATTGACTCATCGACATACACAGACCTAGTTAGGCATCCAGAATGACTTAAAATGTAGATTTCCTAATTCAGAGAAATCTGTACCAGAGCAAATGGGCATAAAGAACTTTTTTTAAAAATTTTTTTATTTTATTTTATTTGTGAACATACTGTACAGAGGAGTTACAATTACATGGGCAGGATAATGCGTACATTTCTTACCAAGCGGGCAGAAAGAACTTTATTTAATCAGGTTCAATTCATTTTTACTTGCTTATAATTTAAATGAGAGAACAATATCAAACTATCCAAGCTTTCACAAAATCAAAATATCCAAGCAACTACATTTTACAGGAAGTAAATATTCACAGCACAAATCAGAATTTCTTAAGAGCTGGTACTTTCAGAAAATAAGGAATTAGGGTTCAGGACACATGTCAGATACATTTCACAACAGCATCAAAATTAAATTCATTACCACAGGTGGCAAAAGTTGCTTACTCTCAGCATGTAAGCACATTATCATTGTTTTCTGGTCCTTAGTAAAAAAGATGGAAGAATTTGATTTCCCTTCTCAATTTCAATCTTCAAATTCACATTTTCTTCTAAGGAAGTCATTTATCTCACACACCTGACAATACATAATATGTCTTCAAACCAGGGTCTCCTGGGCATCTGGGAGCAAAATAGGAAGAGTGAAACAGGCTACAGGAAGCTTGATTGTTCAGGAATAAATCATGTTTGTACTTCTGCTTTTTCTTTTTAATTGTGAAAATACCATACAGAGAGGTTTCAATTACCTGAGAAAGGTAATGAGTACATTTCTTATCAAGCATTGTTGCCATGGAAAGACTTGATGGCACAGCTAAGCTAGTTTGGGAGTGCTTGTCCTTTCCAGCACCCAGGTGGGAAGATGGTTAGTTGGGAGGGGAGAAATGTCTTAGAGTTTCAGAAAAAGGCAAAAGAATTGTGCATGTTTTTTCTTCTCAGAAAATAACCTTTAAAAAAGATACGTTTTTCACTTCACAAAACAATTATACAGTAGTCCCCTTCACTGTAATTTCCCCTTCTGTAGTTAGTTACTGCAGAGCACATGGGCAGCAAAGATGGCGCTGAGAGGGAGTTGAGTCAGCAGAGCTCAATTTACCTTATGTTCAGTGCTTAACCAGCCCGTGAAAGCTTAGGTGCATGATAGGGTGTGACCTTGACAGTGGTTGGTTCCTCTTCCTCCCCTGCCATGCCACCTGCTGTTTTTTGCTTTAAAAAGGGCTGCTCTCTGTTAATAAATGAGTTTTCTTCCTGCTTGACTTGGCTCCCCGCTGTGTCTGATTTTCTCTCGGGCTAAGAGGACTGGAGAATGGGCTAGCACCGCACTTACCTTTCCCCTTCTTTTTTTTATTGTGAAAATACTTTACAGAGGGGTTACAATTACATGGGCAAGATAATAAATACATTTCTTGTCAAGCATTGTAATATCTTCCTTTGTTTCCCCTTCCCATCCCTTCCCATCCTCCCCCTGCCCACACCCACCCCCCCTCACCAAAGTTTAAAGTTCGTTTTCGACATAACGACTTGTACATCTCATTGTTGTACATATCCATATTTAGACTATTTGTTTTTCCCCTTCCCCTCTACAAATTATACCTGGGATGGACAAAGACCCAAAGAGTTACCTGTGCTCAAATATGCTCTGAAAAGTTTAATGGAAAAACATCTCATAATTTGAAAGAGACCACATTCACATAATACCTTTATTCTTTTTTTTTTTTTTTTGGTTCTTTTGGAGCTAAAGTTTAATTGTATATATCTTTGATTATTTTCCTGCCTAGGCTTCTGTTTCCTGGAATTACAGGTATGCACTTCCACATCCATTTCACTATTTTTTACAGTATATTGTTACAATTTTTCTATTTTTATTAGTTACTGTTATAATTGTCTTACTGTACCTAATTTATAACTGAAGTTTTATTGTAACTATATTTGTTTCTTCTTCTTCTTCTTCTTCTTCTTCTTCTTCTTCTTCTTCTTCTTCTTCTTCTTCTTCTTCTTCTTCTTCTTCTTCTTCTCCTCCTTCTCCTCCTCCTCCTCCTCCTCCTCCTTCTCCTCCTCCTCCTCCTCCTCCTCCTCCTCCTCCTCCTCCTCCTCCTCCTCCTCCTCCTCCTCCTCCTCCTCCTCCTCCTCCTCCTCCTCCTTCTTCTTCTTCTTCTTCTTCTTCTTCTTCTTCTTCTTCTTCTTCTTCTTCTTCTTCTTCTTCTTCTTCTTCTTCTTCTTCTTCTTCCTCCTCCTCTTTTCTCAGTGCTGAAGATCTAGCGCAGGGTCTTGCATATAAAAGGCTTGGTCTCTAACACAGTTCTACATCCCAACCATCTACAGCTTCAAAAAAGCTAGTTTGAGAATTTCACAATGTTTAATAATCAACACAAATTTTCCTTTTCCTTTCTAGGCTCCAGAAAATGGAAAAGTGGGGTGGGGGAATAAATGGGACAGTCACCTAGGGAAAATTTTGCTTATTATCTTATTTTTTGTTCATATGGCATTTAAAAATATATTACCATATAATTTAAATAATATTTTTAAAATTTCTTCATAGGAACAAAGAATAACTAAAAGTTTTTTCGTTTTGATGTATAAAGTTCACAATGCTATCTCTTTAAGAATCTTTTAAAACATTCTATTGACAATCTCCATAGAGGCAAAACAGAAGTATATATATTAAATATTCTAATCATCATATGAAATAATTAGGAAGGGCAAATCAATAGAAACAATGAAAACTATGTCAAACACAATGAACAGGACAATTACCCATCAAACAGATGCTTATCATGTTTGAAAACAGCAGTCAGAGAATTTGCAGAATTACTGACAGGACAAAGTTTGAATTCAAAGAGAGAGGAAAACCCTTAAAATATTGAAAGACAAACATGCACCAATATGTCATGCCTGTAATCCTACATGCTCAGGACACTCATTAGTGGCTAAAGAAAAGCAAGAATAAATCGGTTAACAACTAATGATAACCTTTCATAATTCAAAGGACACTATAACAGAAGTGAAAATATATCCAACAGATACAAGGCACATATTTGTTAATGCTACAATGTTAATGCTACAATGATCCTGAGTCTTAAGTATTTTTATATCTTGTAATTCTCTCTCTATATATATATTTTGGGTCCGGTCATGGGGCTTGAACCCTGGGCCTGGGTGCTGTCCTTCAGCTCTTCAGCTCAAGGCTAGTCCTCTAACACTTGAGCCACAGCGCCACTTGCTGATTTGTTCTTTTTGCTTATGTGGTGCCGAGGAATTGAACCCAGGGTTTCAAGAATGCAAGGCATGAGTTCTACAACTTAGCCACCTTCCAAGCCCCTAATTCTATATATTTTTTTCTGAATAGTATACTTCTTTTTATTTAATAGTGAAAATAAACAGAGGGGTTACAATTACATTAGCAAAGTAATGAGTACATTTCTTTTTTTTTTTTTTTTTTTTTTTTGTTGGTCGTGGGGCTTGAACTCTGGGCCTGGGCGCTGTCCCTCAGCTCTTCAGCTCAAGGCGAGCGCTGTACCACTTGAGCTACAGCGCCACTTCTGGTTTTCTGGTGTTTTATTGGAGATAGGAGTCTCACAGTCTCTCCTGCCCGGGCTGGCTTTGAACCGCGATCCTCAGATCTCAGCCTCCTGAGTAGCTAGGATTACAGGCGTGAGCCACCAGCGCCCGGCATGAGTACATTTCTTATCAAGCATTGTTGCCTCCTCCTCTTTTTCACTTTCACATCCATTCTCATTCCCCCACCAAGTGTCCCCCTACCTCCTCCCCCAGGCCAAAGTTGTAAAGGTCATTTTTCAACATAACAACTTGTATAGTTCATTGTTGCAATGGGTCCATCTGTATCCTTATTTAAACTATTTGGTTTTCCCTTCCCCTCCACAAATTATACCAACATCAAATACAGTGAAAACTAGGGGTTATACTGTGGGGGAGGGACAAACAAAGCAACAAAGAAATAATCTTATAAGTGTTAGAAACAATCACAAGAAAGAAAAAAAACATTTGAATACTTATATTGGGGTTCATTTCACCTCACATCAACTCATCTGACCGTTTCTACTTGTCTCACAAATATACATTATTGTAAATAAGGGAAACCATGGAATATATGTTTCATTGGGCCTGGCTTACTTCACTTAATTAATTTTTTCCAAGTCTTTCTATTTCCTAAGAAATGGGGCAATGTCATTCTTTCTGATAGAGGCATAGAAGTCCATTTTGTATATATACCACAGTTTCTTAATCCATTCATCTACTGAGGGGCATCTGGGTTGGTTCAATATCTTACCTATGGTAAATAATGCTGCAATAAACAACAGTCGTGCAGGTTGCTTTAAAATAATCACGTTTGTATCATTTGGGTAAATGCTCAAAAGTGGGATTGCTTGGAAATAGGGCAGCTATATGTGGAGTCTTTTGAGGAATCTCCATACTACTTTCCAAAGTGGTTGAACAAGTTTACACGCCCACAAACAATGAAGTAGGGTTCCCTTCTGGACACATACCATCCAGAATCAGTTGTTAGAGTTCTTGATTATAGCCATAGTAACAAGGGTGAGGTGGAATCTGAATGTTGTTTTGATTCGTATTTATTTTATAGCTAAGGAGGTTGAGCATTCCTTCATGTGTCTACTGGCCATCCTTCTTTCCTCTTCAGAGAAGTTTCTCTTTAAGTCTTTAGCCCACTTATTTATTGGGCAGTTGTTTGTGTGAAGATTTGTAGTTAGAGGATTTAATTTTTTGATTTCCAGGTTTATTTTACATATGAGAACCTTGTCCGTTGTATGGCTAGTGAAGATCTTCTCCCAATCCTTCGGCTTTCTATTGATCTTGCTAGCTTCATCCTTTGCCATGCAGAAACTCTGCAATTTCATGCAATCCCATTTGTCCAACCTTTCTTTGATTTATTGTGTTTCTTGGTCTCTTTTAACAAAATTTCGGCATGTGCCAAGGAGACTTAGAGTTTCTCCAATTCCACCCTGTAATGTTTTCAGAGTCCATTTGGAGTTGATTCTTTGGCAGGGTGATATATAAGGATGTAGATTTAGTTTTCTACAAGTGATTAACCATTTTGGCCAGCACCACTTACTGAAGAGGCTGTCTTTCTTCCATTCTAATTTTTAGCTTCGTTATCGAAGATTAGATGGCTATAGGTCTGTAGGTTCATTTTTGGATTTTCAATTATATTCCATTGGTCCTGAAGTCTGTTCTTGTGTCAGTATCAAGCTGTTTTGATTACAATGGTGTGGTAGTAGAGTTTGAAATTTGGTATGGATATTCCTCCACCCCTTTTCTTTCTGTTTTTGATCATTTTGGCTATTCAGGGTCTTTTATTGTTCTGTATGAATTTTTGGATTGTCTCTTCTACTTCCTTGAACAATGACGTTGGAATATTGATAGGTATCACACTGAATTTGTAGATAGCCTTGGGAAGTATTGCCATTTTCACGATGTGGATCCTTCCAATCCAGGAGCATGGGAGGTTTTTCCAGTTTCTAAGTACTGTTTTGATTTTCTTTTTCAGGTTTCTATAGTTTTCATCAGCCGGGCACTGTTGGCTCATGCCTGTAATCCTAGCTATTCAGGAGGTTGAGATCTGAGGATCATAGTTCAAAGCTAGCCAGGGAAGTTAAGTCAGAGAGACTCTAATTTCCAATAAACCACTAGAAAACCAGAAGTGGTGCTGTGTCTCAAGTGATAGAGAGCTCGCCTTGAGCTGAAGACCTGTGGGAGAACACCCAGGAACAGAGTTCAAGACCCATGACTGACAAAAAACAAAAAAAGTTTCCATCATTAAGGTCCTTCACTTTTTGATTAATTCCTAAGTGTTCTATTTGGAGGGGTGGCTATTACAGATGGAATTGTTTTCCTGGTTTCAGCCACATTTTTCTCATTGTTGGATTAGAGAAAAACCATTGTATTTGAGGGTCAATTTTATAACCGGCAACTTTGCCAAAGTTTTGAATCACTATGAGTAATTTGGGAATGGATTCCATAGGATTCTTTAAATACAAGATCATGTCATCTACAAAGAGGGTGAGTTTTACTTAATCTTTCCCAATTTGGATCCATTTTATGTTTGCACCTTGTCTTATTGTTGTAGCTTGGCATTCTAACACTAAATTGAAAAAAACTGGAGAGAGTGGACATCCTTATCCCCTTCTTTTTTTTTATTGTGAAAATACTTTACAGAGGGGTTACAATTACATGGGCAAGATTGTCAAGCATTTTAATCTCGTCCTTTGTTTCCCCTTCCCATCCCTTCCCATCCTCCCCCTACCCCCCACCCCCCCCCCACCAAAGTTGTAAAGTTCGTTTTCGACATAACGACTTGTACATCTCATTGTTGCAATGGGTCTACCTGTATCCATATTTAGACTATTTGTTTTTCCCCTTCCCCTCTACAAATTATACTAACATCAAATACAGAGAAAGAGGGGGTTATACTGTGAGGGAGGGACATACAAAGCAACAAGGAAATAATTTTTCAATTGTGTTAGAAACAATTGCATGAAGAAATAAAAACATTTGAATACATATCTTAGGATTCATTTCCCTAACATCAAATTATCTGACCTTTTCTGCTTGACTCAGACATACTAGATACTCCTAGTAAGGGAAACCATGGGGCGTATGTTTCTTTGGGCCTGGCTTACTTCACTTAATATAATTTTTACCAAGCCTTACCATTTCCTAACAAATGGGGCAATGTCATTCTTTCTGATGTAGGCATAGAATTCAATTGTGTATATATACCACATTTTCTTGATCCATTCATCTACTGAGGGACATCTGAGTTGGTTCCTTATCTTAGCTACAGTAAATAATGCTACAATAAACATAGTCGTGCTGGTAGCTTTAGTGTGGACTTGTTTGTGAACATTTGGGTAAGTGCCGCACAGGCTGAAATTTTCTTAATAGAGACCAAGAAACACGACAAATCAAAGAAAGGTTGGACAAATGGGATTGCATGAAACTGCAGAGCTTCTGCATGGCAAAGGTCATAGTTAGCAAGATCAATAGAAAGCCCACAGATTGGGAGAATATCTTCACTAGCCATAAAACTGAAAATAGTCTCATAACTAAAATATATCTGGAGGGGCTGGGAAGGTGGCTTAGTGGTAGAGCGAATGCCTTGCATGCCAGAGGCCCTGGGTTCGATTCCTCAGCACCACATAAGCAAAAAGAAAAAAGCCAGAAGTAGTGCTGTGGCTCAAGTGGTAGAGCGCTAGCCTTGAGCTGAAGAGCTGAGGGACAGCGCCCAGGCCCAGACTTCAGGCCCCATGACCCGACCCAAAAAAACAAACAAACAAACAAAATAAAATATACCTGTAAATCAAAAAATTAAATCCCCCAACAACAAATCTTCAAAGAAACAACTGCCCAATAAATAATTAGGCTAAAGCCTTAAAGAGAAACGTTTCTGAAGAGGAAAGAAGGATTGCCAATAGATACATTAAGAAATGCTCAACCTCCCTAGCCATAAAAAAATGCAAATCAAAACAACATTGAGATACCACCTCACTCCTGTTAGAATGGCTAAAATCAAGAACTCTAACAACAACAGATTCTTTCGGGGATGTGGACAGAAGGGAACCTTAATGCAGTGTTGGTGGGAGTGTAAATTTGTTCAACCACTTTGGAGAGTAGTATGGAGATTTCTCAAAAGACTCCACATAGTGCTTCCCTATGACCCAGCAATCCGTTGTCCCCTTCTTGATTTAAGAGAAAATGGCTTTAGTTTTTCACCATTAAGTATAATGCTGGCTGTAGGTTTGTCATATACAGCCTTTATTCAATTGAGGAATGTTCCCTGGATTCCTAATTTTTCCAGAGCTTTCATCATAAAGGGATTGTTGGATATTGTCTAATGCTTTTTCTCAAACAATTGAGATAACCATGTGGTTCTTACCCTTGCTCTTGTTGTTACAATGTATTATATTAATTGATTTGCGTATATTGACCCAACTTTGCATCCCTGAAATTAATCTTGTTTGATCGTGGTGTATTATTTTTTGGATGAATTGTTGAAGTCAATTGACCAAAATTTTGTTGAGAAGTTTTGCATCATTGTTCATCAAAGAAATGTGTTTAAACTTCTCTTTTCTGATGAGTACCTGCCTGGTTTGGGGATGAGGGTTTTGATGTCCTCATGGAATAAGTTCTGTAGTGAACTTTCAATTTCATTGAAGAGTTGGAGTAGTATTGGGGTGAGCTCTGCGTTGAAGGCCTTGTAGAATTCTGATGTAAATCTGTCAGGTCTTGGGCTTTTTTTAGATAGGAATTCTCTTAAGGCTGTTTCTATCTTAATGCTTGATATGGGCTGTTAAAATGGTTTAATTCATCTTGTTTTAGTTTCAGCAGCATGTCGATATTTGCTATGAAAACGTCGATTTTTGCCAAGTTCTCAAACTTATTAGCATAGTTTTGAGAAATATTCCCTTATAATGTTCTGAATCTTGGTTGTTTCTCTGGTGATGTTTCCATTCTCATCTCTGAGTTTATTTCTTTGGGTGAGTTTTCTTTTTCTGATAAGATTTGTTAAGAGTATGTCAATTTTGTTAATGATTTTGAAGAACCAATTCTTTGTTTTATTGATTCTTTCTATGTTTTTTGAATCTAATTCATTTAATTCTTATATAATTTTAATTATTTCTTTCCATCTACTGGGTTGGTGTTTATCTTGCTACTCTTTTTCAAGGAGGTGCAGATGTCTCATTAAATTGTTGGTTTCATATATCTCCAACTTGCCTCTGAGTAATGACTTTTCTGTGTCCCAGAGGAACTGGTAATTTGTGTGCTCGTTTTTGTTGAATATCATGAACACTTAAATTTCCTTTCTAATCTCTTACATGACTTACTCGCGATTCAACAGTGTGTTGTTCAGCATCCATGTGTTACAGGACTTACTTTGGTGGCTTTTGGCGTTGAATTCTAATTTTATTTCCTGTGGTCTGAGAGAATGCAAGGTATAACTTCAATGTTTCTGAATTTGGACTTTTGTTTTGTGACCTAAAATGTGGTCAGTTTTTGAAAATGTTCTATATGCTGCTGAGACAAAGGTGTATTCTGATACTGCTGGGTGAATTATGCGTTAGATGTCTGTTAAATCCAGTTGATCCTTGCAGTTGTTTAGATCTGCAGGTTATTGTGTTTTTGCCGAGTTGATCTATCTAGTGGGGACAGTTGTGTGTTAAAGTCCCCAAGAATTAATGTCTTTAGATCTATGTGAGCTTTGAAGGAAAGTAGTTTTTCTTGGATAAATGCGTGCTCCGTTGTTTGGCAAATAGATATTTAGAATTGTAATATTTTCCTGAAGGAGCAATCCCTTAATTAGTATGTAGCGACCTTCTTTTTCTCTTCTCACGAATTTTAATTTAAAGTCTATTTTATCTGATATTAGGATTGCAACTCCCACCTGTTTATGGGGGTCATTTACTTGGTAGATTTTGTTCGTCTTTCACTTTCAAAATGTGTTTGTTTTTATGGGCAAGATGTGACTTATCACTTATTATAATTCAAATACCATGCAAGAGTAATTTTATATAATCATTACAGGTATCATTTTATCACTATCATGAAACAGAATAAAAGACCATTCCAAATTATTACCTACCTATCATTATACTTAATTCCTAAACATTAGCTAAATATCTTAAACAATCTAAATAGTCATGTCTTTAACATAGACATAAATATTCTGTACTTTTTACTTAAAAATTTCCAGGGGCATATATTCATGTTTCTAAGAAATGTTAACAGCAGTTAAAAATGCTTTTGTGAAATTAATGTGAGACATGTTGTTGTTGTTTACAAGTCCTGGACATTGTCCCTAAGCTTTATTTGTGCTCAAGGCCAGCACTGCACAACTTGAAGCACAGGGCTAATTTCTGTTTTTAAATGGTTAATTGGAGAATAAGAATATAACATGTACTTTTCTGTTTGGGCTAGATGTGAAAACAATTGTTAGATCGCAGCCACCACAGGAGCTAGAATTATAGGCGTGAGTTACCGTCACTTGGTTTGATGATTTTTTAATTTTAATTCTGTTTTAAGATGTTTGTTTCACTATAATGCACATAATTCTATATATAAATTTATATTTATATATATATATATGACGACAAATTTCTTCTAAAAATGTATGACTGTCTACACATAACATTTATACACAAACACACACACACACACACACACACAAACACACACATATTTCTGAATATATACACTTCCTCTAAAACTTTTATGCTACTATTTTTTACCCTTTGCATTTCAATAGATAATCTATTTTTCCAAATGTTTCCTAGAGTAAAATGACTAATATTTCAATAGAAAGTAGAATATATTATTTTCAAGGTAATTTTAGATATACACATGATGTTGTAGTAATATTTATAGTATATTACTTGAAAAAATTCATTTCAAACCCTTAAATATTTGTGTGTAATGACAGGGAGAGGGGAAGTTAATTCATACTGGTTAGAAATGTGCAATGCTTCAAAAATCTGTTCAATGATTTGTTATACTCACATAGTCAAGCTACCTGTTATGGTTTAGTTCTTTTTCTTTCTTTATTTATTCAAAAATTTAACACGGATGCATGCACAGTGGTAATATAAAAATTATTAATCAAAATACAAATAATACAAAATCATAGACACATACCAGACTTTCAATAATTAGCACTTATGATGATAATAATAATTTTGCTGAAGATGATGATGACCAGAGTGACCTTGATAATGGCAATGTTATGATTGAAAAAGAAAAATTTTTAGACATCTTTAAATTTAGATTTCCCACATTGAATACATAATAATAAACAGCATTGGATTACATACAATAAGAATAACAAGAGGAGAGTTTCAATATCAAGAAATAACAATCCCATAATCAGGTGAGACAGTAAATCCCCAACGTTATTCTTGCAGTCTCTCTAATGTATACTCAATTTTCTTGGTGGTATTGTTTCTTATAAATAAACTCGTTTATTTTCACATGTTTATTATCCCACATAGATATAATATAATAAGCTGAGTGCTTTGCTATCAAATGATCTTGTTTGTTCGAGCCTTGGGAACTTAGGAGAAAGCCTTTCACCACCCACATAGCCAGTAGCTTAGTTGTATATCCCTAGAGGTAACAATACATGCCTCAAGCATGCTTCACTCATTAGGCAGAAATCCTTAGTCAGTTGTAGTTTCTATCCAGGTCACTGAAGAAAATCTATGTATAAATTTATGAAGAACACTTGGCAGCACATAAAGCAATAAGAAAAATTTGATGGACTAAGATTAGTTTTCAAGTTAGTGTCATTAGTTCAAGTAACATCCTCATATAGATACTATTCAATAACCAATGTTTTCCAATGATATGTTGAGTATGTCCTTCAATACAAATGTAGACACATGACCCAATTTACATAATACCACATACATATCTGTAGTTGCCTTAAAAGGACACAACCCTTAGTGTCAGGAGGTAAACTTTATTTTTATTTCTGCATGAAACAATTTGTGACTTTATACCAACAAACTGAATTTGATTCTTTCCTTATTTGTAAGCTAAGGTGGAAAATGTAAGGACTCTTCACTTTTCTTTTTTCTTGCTCTAGGACTAAGCAAAGTATTCTTCAATATTTCTGGTAGATTACATCCATTTATAGATGAGAAATGTAAGGCCAACAGTCAATGTAGTGAGTAAATAATGATACTAGAATTTGTGTCTGAGCTCTTCCCTCTGCATGCTTACAAGGAGCAGTAATTTGTTGATGGAGAGGACCAATATGAAAACACTATGGGGAAAAACATACTTTGTAAAAAGTTGTTTAAGACTAGGTGACCAGTGATGAGTGCATGAAACAGACTTGTGTCAGGCGCATAAAAAGGAGTACATAGAAATCATATTAGTGCTGGGCGCCAGTGCGTCATGCCTATAATCCTATCTACTCGGGAGGCTGAGATCTGAGGATCACAGTTTAAAGCCAGCCCAGGCAGGGCTCAATCTCAGGTCCTGGAATGGATTTAACACTCTATTGGCTCACAGGCTGGTGTACTCACAATGACCCATTAATCACTTGGGTTTGCTAGGCCTTGAGTTTAAATCCCACCACTGTCAAAAGATGAATACTGATGTAAGAAGCCAAGTGATCCTCCTCTTTTCCTGTGCTGTGAAAGTACTGCTTCTCAGCTAGGTATGGAACATGCTATATAGGCAAATCTATAGCCATGGGAACAGGTTGACATCCTTGTCAGCACAGTTTTACCTGTCACCATACTCAGTAAAATACACAATATCTCCATGAATTAGACACATATTAAGGAGAAGTGCACCGAATGCAAGATGCTGTCCATACATGTACATCAATAGAGGTCCTATCTTTAAATTATGAATTTATGCCATCCTGGCCTTCCCTGGTGCTCAATATCAGGTCCTGGAAACAGTGTAGCTCCTCAGTTGCTCACAGGCCAGTGTCTTCACCTTGACCCTTTCACCAATTGGACCTGCTAGATTCAAATAACAACACTGTCAAAACATGAATCCTGATGTGAGCAGTACATCATTTCACCTGCTTTCCAGTCCTGTGAAAGTCCTGGGTCTCATCTAGGATGGACAAGGCATAGGAAACTCTATAGACATAGGAATAGGTTGTCATGCATGTCAACACAGTTATATCTGTCATCATACTCAATAAAATACAAAATGCATCTCTAAGACACACAATAAAATAAATAACTACACTGAAACATGATGCATTCCCCACATGTATGTAAATAGAGATCCTATTGGGAATATGATTTTTGTCAGTGTTGGGCTTCAATTCAGGCACTGGGAGCACGCCTGAACATGTAGTCTTCAAGGATGATGATCTTCTCCTTCTCCCACAGTGCAACAGAGTTACCCAGACCTGAGTTCAAATCCCAGCTCTGGCAGTAAAATGGGGCGTATTCGGAGCTAGGGTGCTTCCTTCATAATTTTTTTTAACAGAATCAGAGGTTGAACTCAAGTCGTGGCAACTCTGCTTCAGTTCCGATCATCTTAGGCTGCAGCCTCTGGACCTATAACCCATCATCGGATCCTAGGACCCCAGGGCTTGCAGGAAAATAAAATAACTGCGAAGGGAAAAATAAAGTTGCAGGAAGTTCCACTTGGTGCTTTTATGCTCATTTTCCTTTGCATGATGATCATGCTGGGTCCGAACTCGGCGGCCTGCAGAGTGAAGTTGACCTGGAGTGACTGAAGTTCTGCTGGCTCTCGCAGAAGCCCAAGGCGTTGGGGTATCAGAGAACTCAAGGTCGAATGCAGGTCAGCCCCCCTCCATTGAGGGAATGGCGGGAGATCCTGAGATACTCTTTTCTGGCACTTGGAAACCTCATGGAATTCGATCAATCTCATCTTTGAATGAGTACTTTCTGCAGGATGCATGTAGGAAATGATAGGCAAAACTCATTGTGTATCAGTGAAGAGTTGATGAAGGTTGACCATAATCATCACAGTCATGAAATGGAGGCATCGGGAAAGATCCAAGAATCGGTAGTCATGGGGTATATTGGATTCCATCACAGGTCGCCATCTATCCTACTGTATACAAATATGCAGACTACCTTTAGCTTAAGAATGGATTAGTATTGTGCTCTCTCTCTCCCACTTCCGGGGCTCAATCTCAGTTCCTGGGAACAGCTTAGTTCCATATTAGCTATCTGCCTGGTATCCTCACCTTGACCCTTTCTCCTGTTGGGTTTGCTAAGATCTAAGTTCCAACCCCAACACTGCCAAAGGAGGAATGCAGATGTGAGAATCCAATATGTCCACTTGTTTTCCTGCCCTATGAAAATTCTGGGATGGAGAAGGCTTAAGCAATGCTATAGACATGGGAATTAGTTCTCATTCCTGGAAGCACAGTTATATCTGTCATCATAACTCAATAAAATACAAAATGCATCCCTGACTAAGACACAATAAAAAGAATAACTACATTGAACACATGATGCATTCCACACATGTATTTAAATAGAGATCCTATGTTTGATATAGGTGGGCATATATTTTGCCAGTGTGAGGCCTTCAATTCAGGACCTGGGAGCAGACCTGACCTTGTAGTCTTCAAAGACAGTGAATCTTCCCACACACCCATAGTGCTATAGTGTTACCCAGATCTGAGTTGGAATCCCGGCTGTGGTAGAAAAAAATGGTGCAAATTCTGAGCTAAGGTAGTTTATTATTTATTATTTTTTATTTTATTGTATTTTTTCCAACCAAGCGATTTGAACTCAATTCATGGCAACTCTACCTCAGCTTCGATCACTTTACGTTGGTGGGCTGCCATGGGCATCTAGCCGATCCTGTGATCCTAGGCCCTGAAGCCTTGCAGGAGAAAAAAAAAAACCCTCAGTGAAAAATAGCTGCGGGATGGATTTTTTACATTTTATTCCTTTACATGGTGACCAACCTGGGTCTGAATGACAAGGCTACAAGTTTACTTCACTTTGCATTGGCCAAGGCTAGTGGGCTATCGCGGAAGCCACAGGCCCATATGTCATCGAAGGCCCCGATATTGAATCCTGGTCCTGACACCTATCAGTTGGGAGACTTCCCAAGAGACTTTTTCCTATGCACGGGAATAACGATGGAATGTTTGGAAACTCATGATTGAATAAGTTTCTGCAGGCATCAGTCTAATCTAAAATGGGATGCAATGATCCTAGGACACTGATTGATCTTAATGAATGGTTTATTAAGAATGAAAACAATCCTATTCCTTCAATGGCAGCATAATAAATACCTAAGAGTTGGAAGGAATGTAGTTGATGTCATTGAATCCTAAGTAGATGTCTCTGGAATTCTATACAAATATATATTTATTGGTATTCTGCCACCTGCCTATCCATGTATTGTTATTTTGTCCAACCCTGTGGCTCAATCTCAGGGTCTGGGAACTGCCTGGCAGCTTCCATGGCTAGAGGTTGCCGCGTTGACACATTCATTCATGAATTGGGTCTGCTAGGCCCTGAGTTCAGATCTCAGCACTGCAAACAATTGGATTGTGGAATAAGAAGCCAAGTGTGACACCTGTTTTCCTTTTCTCTGAGAGTCCTGGGTGTCAGACATCATGGACAACATATCTATAAATTTAGATACTATGTGATGGGATGTCATCAGTATAATAAATGGAATGCATATCCTCACAGTCAATAAAGGGTAAATAATTGAATAAAACAAAAATACAGTCAATAACCACAACAAACAGGAGATGGACTGAACATCTATAGGTAAATACAAATTCTATCTTTACAATGAATATAAATAGTATGTTTGCCAGGGCTGGGGCTTGAATTCAGGTCTAGGGACCAGGCCCGACTTCTTGTCTTTAAGCATGGTGAGCTTCCCCTTCGTCCACAGTGCTACAGAGTTACCCAGACCCTGAGTTCAAATCCAAAGCCTGGTAGAGAAAAACAGCGTGAATTGCAAGCCAGGGAGCTAATTTTTTTTCTTTGCGAACCAAGTGCTTGAACTCAGGTCATGGCACCTCTGCTCAGCTTCCATGATCCTAGGCTGGGGTGCAGCCACTGGAGCCACAGCCGATCCTGGGATCCTAGATCTCCAAGCCTTGCAAGTGGGAAAAATATGCACATAAAAAAGTGGCAAAGCCGGCACTGGTGGCTCACAAATATAATCCAAGCTACACAGGAGGCTGAGATCTGAAGATCGAAGTTGAAAACCAGCCAGGGCAGGAAAGTTCTTGAGAATCCTATCTCCAAAAAACCACTAGAAACCCGGAAGTAGCACTGTGACTCAAGCAGTAGTTTCATAACATGTTAGTTAAAATAGATCAGAGGACTTAGAGGGTTCCAGGAAGATGGCGGAGGACAAGCTGGAATCTGAACAAGCTCTCGCATAGAAAGCAGTTTTAGAGTTCCAGTGAACAGGCCTAAGCCAGAGAATCACACCAAGTGTGACATCACAGGATAGAGGGTTAGACAAGAGAGGGAAAGCCAAGGCAAGATGACACATCTGAGCGCTTGCCAGCAGCCGCCCCTGTGGCGGTGGCAGGGTCGCGGCAGAGACTGCAGCTGGGGCCATACCTGAGCACTCACACAGAGAGTTCGGGATGAAGGAGCCAGACGCAGCGGCCAAGCGGATTCTACTCAACACCAGCAACAACCGACAAGGAGCAGACATCTTCATCCTGCAGTTTGCAGACCAGAGACGACCCAGGATCCAATACTCGGCATGAGTAGAAGCCCGACATCCTCACTCCTTCTCAGGGAGCAGAGGAGGGAAGGCCACCCTCCCCCCCAACACCGGTGATCTCCACCTTGGATACTGAGAAAGCTCGGAGGAGCTGCCAGCTCCAACTCAGGCCTTGGAATAAAACGAGTCATTTAGCAGGTCACAAGAACATAACAGCGAAGTGACCTGCCAGACTCGGCTCCATCCAGGGAAAAGTCACCCAGCTCAGGCGCCAGCCATTGGAGTGGCCTTCCTCACTGGCTAACCAGAGCCAGAGGCTGCCCCTCCCTCTAGCAGCCTTGGCAATCAATGGAAAAACAGAAACCCTGAGAATGGCTCCAGGCTGGGCTCTGTGAGATTTTTCACAAAATAGCCCCAGGGAAAAGCTACTGATTGTTGAAAGGCCTCAACTCTACCCAGAACCTAGCCTCACCACTGCATCCCCCTCTGTTGTGATTCTCAAAGCAGATCACCCTCCCATTAAACTAATCTGGAAGGGGGATCTCAAAATCTTGGGTAAAGCAGAGCATTTTTCTGCCTGTTCGAACAAACTGACTTAAGAAACCAATCAAGCCACAGGACCTTAAGCTGACCAGAGACTCCAACAAGAGGCTGGTTACAGACAAAAGGGAGATACAGGATTCTTCCCAAAAAAATAAAAAAAATCAAAGAACTTTTTTTTTCTTCTTTTTTTCTTATTCTTTTTGGTAACTTATATATATAATTTTTTTTACTTTTCTAAAAATTTTATTAATATTTAATTTTTGCCTTTTTTGAAAAAAATAATTGTTTTCCAGTAACTTTCTTTTCCTCTTATAATTTTTATTTTAGGAATATATGAATGTGCGTTTTCCTTTCTTATCTTGTCGTCTTTCTCTTTTTTTTCTTTCTTAACTATCTTTTTGTTTTTCGTCTAGCTCTACTGAACTTCTGATTTTTTCTCCCTTTCTTATCCTTCTCACCTTTTACTCTCCTTTGATCTTCTTTATGTGACTTAACTCTTGTCCTGCACATCCTCAGATAAACCCGTGTTTAACAAGGAGACCCTATCCCCCACTGTGCACACACTTAATCCACAAATTTATTACTCAATTCAAAACCTCTGAGACTTAAATTCCTTAATAGCAGTACTACCTCTTTATACCTATATAATATTTTAAGCATTTTTTTAAAGTTTTTCACTTCTCCTCTATGTCCCTTCCCCTCTCTTAATATACTCACATTCCTCTCTATATAGATGGTCTTTTAGCCTCCATAATAATATTAATTTTTACATTTCTATTTTTTCTGGTCTCTTTTCATTTCCCTTTCTCTTTCTTCTTTTTTTCTCTCTCTCTACTTGCATCCTACCCAACCCATTTCCTGCATTGGGATTAGGACATAGTTAACTCTCCCTGTGCCTCCCCACACCAATCTATTCCTATTTTTTACCCACATCTCTCCCTAACCCTAATAATTTCTGGTTTTCCAAATTCTTCTCTGTGGTTCGAAGCCCATTAACATATAGTTGTTTGATGTTGAATAGATGTATCTGTTGAACTAGATTGTATCTGTAGACTATTGACTGTACAAATGCAAACTTTGGTTGATGGTTGCCTTAAGATAGTGTTCTAGCACATAACTGGTGCTATTTTCATCTCATATGGGCAGAGTAAGCCGGAAAAACACAATAAAAATGGCAAGTCCGGGTATCTCAATTCCCAATCTTGATAATCAGGGGTCAGAACAGATAATGAATAAACCAGAGGAGAGTTCCCAAATAGCTCTACAAACACTGTGGCAAACATGATAAATGAGAAGTTTGACAACTTACAAAGGACTCTGTATGAGCGTGAAAGGGAGAGAGAGGAGGCATCCCAAAGCTTATACAGGAATATCATAAGCGTGAGGAAGCTACTCAAAAACTGATACAGGATTTGCGTGAACAACTTGAGAATACTCAAAGAGAAAGGGAGGAATGGCGTGAGCAGGCTGAGAACACTCAAAGAGAACTGCAGGAATCCCACGAACGGGAGGAAAGAGAACTACAGGAATCCCACGAACGGGAGGAAGATAATCAAGAGTAATACTGGAATTGAGAGACCAGGTAGAGAATACACAAAGATCACTAAAGGCATTCATGGAATCCATTAACAAAGAGCTGAAGGAAGTCAGGGAGACCACAAAGGGAATGCTGAATGGAACCCAACAGAAGGAATGGGAGTCCAAAGAAACCATATCCAATCAACTAGGTGATTTGAGAACAAACACTGAACACCAAATTAAGGAAGTAAAGAAATTCATACAAGACCTAAAACAGAGCTTCAACAAAGAACTTGAAGCCATCAAAGCTAACCAATTAGAAGGAAAAGAGATAAAAAAAACAAAGTAGAGAGTCTTGACAGCAGGTTAGACCATGCAGAAGATCGAATCTCAGGTATTGAAGACAGCCTAGATATTATAGAGAAAGAACATACAACCATCCAAGACAAGTCCAAGAAATATGATAGATCTATCCAACACCTGGAAGACACCATCAGAAGGCCTAATCTAAGGATAATGGGTGTAGAGGAACACCTAGAAACAGAAGTTAATGGTATAGGAAATTTGTTTAACAGGATCCTAGCAGAGAACTTCCCAAACATACAAAAAGATAGGCCTATTCAGATACAAGAAGCTTTTAGAACCCCAAATAGACCAAACCAGAATAGGACATCCCACCGTCACATTATAATACACACAGGATCAACTCAGACCAAGGAAAAGATCGTTAAAGCTGTCAAGGGGAAAAGGGTAATCACCTATAAAGGGAAACCAATTAGAATCACCTCAGATTTCTCAGCAGAGACAATCAAAGCAAGAAGAGCCTGGAATGATGTATGCCATGCCCTAAAAACAAACAACTATTAACCAAGAATACTGTACCCAGCTAAACTCTGCTTCATAACTGAAGGCCAAATAAAAAACTTCCAAAGCAAAGAAAAATTGAAACAATACATCTCCACCAAACCAGCCCTATAAAATATTCTTAAAGATGTCCTACACATAGAAAACCAACAAGACCACAATAAAGGCCAAGAAACTGCACCCAAACTGACAATACAAGAACCATAGGAAGAACCCAGTTTTTGCAGTCCCCAAGAAGTTGGATAACATGGCAGGAACTCCCAAATACCTCTCAGTCCTATCTCTTAACGTTAACGGACTGAACTCTCCAATTAAGCGACATAGACTGTCTAGTTGGATTAAAAAACAAGACCCTTCTATCTGCTGCCTGCAGGAGTCACATCTTGCCCATAAAAACAAACACATTTTCATTGTTAATGGCTGGAACAAAATCTACCAAGCAAACGGCCCCCATAAACAGGCGGGAGTTCCAATCCTAATATCATATAAAATAGACTTCAAATTAAAATTCTTGAGAAGAGATAAAGAAGGTCGCTACATACTAATTAAAGGATCTCTCCTTCAGGAGGATACTACAATTCTAAATATCTATTCGCCAAACAATGGAGCACCCAAATTTATCAAAGAAACACTACTTTCCCTCAAATCCCATATAAATCCAAAGACATTAATTGTTGGGGATTTTAACACACCCCTCTCCCCACTAGATAGATCAACTCGGCAAAAACTCAACAGAGAAACCGCAGATCTAAACAGCTGCATAGATCAACTAGTCTTAACAGACATCTACTGAACATTTCACCCAGTAGCATCAAAATACACGTTTTTCTCAGCAGCACATGGAAGGTTTTCTAAATTAGACCACATTTTAGGCCATAAATCACACTTGTCTAAATTAAGAAACATTGAAGTTATTCCTTGCATCCTCTCTGACCAGAAGGAAATAAAATTAGAACTCAACACCAAAAGCCACCAAAGAAAGTCCGGCATCACATGGAGGCTGAACAACACACTGCTGAATCATAAGTGGGTCATGGAAGAGATTAGAAAGGAAATTAAAATGTTCATGCTATTCAACAAAAATGAACACTCAAATTACCAGCTCCTATGGGACACAGCAAAGGCAGTACTCAGAGGCAAGTTTATAGCTCTGAGCTCCTACATCAACAAATTGGAGCGATCTGAAACTAACAATTTAATGACACATCTAAACCTTCTTGAAAAAGAGCAGCAAGATAAACCCCAATCCAGTAGATGGAAAGAAATAATCAAAATTAAATCAGAATTAAATGAATTAGAATCCAAAAATACTATAGAAAGAATCAACAAATCAAAGAGTTGGTTCTTCGAAAAACTTAACAAAATTGACAGACCCTTAGGAAATCTTATCAGAAAAATGAGAGAATACACCCAAATTATTAAACTCAGAGATGAGAATGGAAACATCCCCACGGAAAAAACCAAGATTCAGAACATTATAAGGGAATACTTCTCAAAACTTTATGCTAATAAGTTTGAGAACTTGACAGAAATGGACCTTTTCCTAGCAAATATTGACATGCCAAAACTATACCAAGATGAGTTAAACTATCTTAACAGGCCCATATTAAGCACTAAAATAGAAACAGCAATAAGAGACCTCCCAGCTAAGAAAAGTCCAGGACCAGATTGTTTTACAGCGGAATTTTACAAGGCCTTCAAAGCAGAGCTCACACCAATACTCCTCCAACTCTTCAATGAAATTGATAGAGAAAGCTCACTACTGAACACATTCTATGAAGCCATCATATCCCTCATCCCAAAACCAGGCAGGGACTCATCAAAGAAAGAGAATTTCTTTGATGAATATTGATGCAAAACTTCTCAACAAAATTTTGGCCAATCGAATTCAACAATTCATGCAAAAAATCATATACCACGATCAAACAGGATTCATTTCAGGGATGCAAAGCTGGTTCAATATATGCAAATCAATTAATATTATTCATCACATCAACAGGAGCAAGAATAAGAACCACATGGTTATCTCAATAGATGCAGAAAAAGCATTCGACAAGATCCAACACCCCATCATGATGAAGGTTTTGGAAAAATTAGGAATCCATGGAACATTTCTCAATATAATAAAGGCTGTATATGACAAACCTACAACCAGCATTATTCTCAATGTTGAACAACTAAAGCCTTTTCCTCTTAACTCAGGAACAAGACAAAGATGCCCACACTCTCCACTTCTCTTCAATCTAGTATTAGAATGTGTAGATATAGCAATAAGAGAAGATGCAGACATAAAGGGGATCCAAATAGGGAAAGAAGAAATAAAACTGTCCCTCTTTGCAAATGACATGATCTTGTATTTAAAGAATCCCATAGACTCCACTCCCAAATTACACAAGCTGATTCAAAACTTTGGCAAAGTAGCAGGTTATAAAATTAACCCCCCAAAATCAATGCCTTTTCTGTCTGCCAACAACGAGAAAAGTGTGGCTGAAATTAGGAAAGCAACTCCATTTGTAATAGCCCCACAAAAAATAAAATACCTAGGAATTACCACAAAAAATAAAATACCTAGGAATTAACTAAAGAAGTGAAGGACCTCTATGATGAAAACTTTAAATCTTGAAAAAGGAAATCAACACAGAACTAAAAAAATGGCAAAGCCTCCCATGCTCCTGGATTGGAAAGATTAACTTCGTGAAAATGGCAATACTTCCCAAGGCTATCTACAAATTCAACGCAATACCTATCAAAATTCCAACCTCATTCTTCAAGGAAATGGAAGAGGCAATCGAAAAATTCATATGGAACAATAAAAGACCCCGAATAGCAAAAACGCTCCTCAACGGAAAGAATACTGCTGGAGGAATATCAATACCAAATTTCAAACTCTACTATAAAGCCATAGTAATCAAAACACCTTGGTATTGGCATAAGAACAGAACTCAGGACCAATGGAATAGAACTGAAAACACAGAAATTAACCTACAGACCTATAGCCATCTAATCTTCGATAAGGGAGCTTAAACAATAGAATGGGAGAAAGACAGCCTCTTCAATAAATGGTGCTGGCAAAATTAGTTAACTACATGTAGAAAACTAAAGCTATATCCGTATATATCACCCTGCACCAGAATCAACTCCAAATGGATCAAAGACCTTGAAGTCAAAGCAGACACTCTGAAAACATTACAGGATGGAATAGGAGAAACCCTAGGTCTCCTTGGCTCAGGCCGAAATTTTTTGAATAGAGAACCGGAAACACAACAAATCAAAGAAACGTTGGACAAATGGGATTGCATAAAGTTGCAGACCTTCTGCAGGGCAAATGACATAGCTAGAAAGATTAATAGAAAGCCCATGGATTGGGAGAAAATCTTTACTAGCCATACAACGGACAAGGGTCTCATATCTAAAATATACTTGGAACTTAAAAAATTAAACCCCCCAACAACAAATCCTCAAAGAAACAACTGCCCAATAAATAAGTGGGCAAAAGACTTAAAGAGAAACTTCTCTGAATAAGAAAGAAGGATGGCCAATAGACACATGCAATGTTCAACATCCCTAGCTATAAAAGAAATGCAAATCAAAACAACATTGAGATATCACCTCACCCCAGTTAGAACGGCAAAAATCAAGATGCTGGAGGGGATGTGGACAGAAAGGAACCTTACTTCATTGTTGGTGGGAATGTAAACTTGTTCAACCACTTTGGAAAGCTGTATGGAGTTTCCTCAAAAGACTTCACATAGAACTCCCCTATGACCCAGCAATCCCACTTTTGGGCATTTACCCAAATGTTTACAAACAAGACCACACTAAAGCTACCAACACAACAATGTTTATTGCAGCATTATTTACCATAGCTAAGATATGGAACCAACCCAGATGCCCCTCAGTAGATGAATGGATCAAGAAAATGTAGTATATATACACAATGGAATTCTATGCCTGCATCAGAAAGAATGACATTACCCCATTTGTTAGAAAATGGAAAAACTTGGAAAAAATTGTATTAAGTAAAGTAAGCCAGGCCCAAAGAAACATAGGTCCCATGGTTTCCCTTATTTGCAATATCTAGTATATGTATGAGTCAAGCTGAAAAGGTCAGATAATGTGATGTCAGGAAAATGAACCCTTAGATATATATTTTAATGTTTTTTTTCATGCATGTGTTTCTAACGCATTTATAAGATCATCTCTTTGTTGCTTTATATGTCCCTCTCCCACAGTATAACCCATGCTTTCACTATATTTGATGTCAGTATAACTTGTGGAGGAGAGAGGGAAAAACCAGTTGTTTAAGGATACAGGTGGACCTGTTGCAACAATGAGAAGTACAAGTTGTCATGTCTAAAATGAGCTCTACAACATCAGTGCGGGGGGAGGAAGGGGGTAGAAGAAGGATTGGGATTGTGGGGGAGGGGTGAGGCTGGGAAGGGGTGTGAAGGATAAACCAAAGGAGGAGGCTGAAATGCTTGGTAAGAAATGTATGCATTATCCTGCCCATGTAATTGTAACTCCTCTGTACAGTATGTTCACAAATAAAATAAAATTAAATATAAAAAAATCGATCAGAGTCCTAGGATATAATTGTGTATTATGTTATCCTAGAATAGTTCAAGAAGTGCCCTTTCAATCATGACATATATCACATTCCATTGGTATTCATATGGATAAGAATGAGTTTCTTAGGATCTCCTGACTTTTGGAGGTGGCAGGACCAGGATTCAAACTGTGGGCTCCACCTTCCACCATTTAATCTCCAGCACAGGGAACTCACAGGTCTGTCCAAGAACATCAGCAAGACCAACAATTAGGCAGGCACCTGCGCCTCTCAGCAGTCCTCCTTAATACTTACAAGTCTGTGATAGGAGGATCATGGTCAAAGTTACCTTAGGCAGGAATATCCTTGAGACTCCTGTCCAACTTCAGTGCCAAGAAAGCCAGAAGTAGAGCTGTATGGCTCCAGAGGTTGAGGGCTAACCTTGAGCAAATGCAACTCACGGACTGTGCCCAGATCCTGAGTTAAAGGTCCGGGACTGAAAACAAACAGACATACAGAACAATCTGTGCAACCATCCAGCTAAAGCAGGTCACCTTCTTGTTCCCAACTGAATTGGACATTTTCCTGGGAAACTGCTCTCATCTTGACTCCGCCCATTCTGGCTGCATCACAGTATTCTGGTCACACCTCCATTCTTTCATGGTTCTTTCTGACCAATGGGATACAAGAATGGTGGTCACACCCACATTCCATGCTGCGCAGAAGCACCGGGATTCCCTCTGTTGGTTGACACCACTACCAGCAGTTGAGGATTGTAGAGTTAGCTAAGTGGTGAGCAAGAGACTCCAGGTGACTGGAGTAGAGTACGAAATTGACATCCTAATCAGTTAGTGGGAGAAGAGGGGAATTCCCAGAGGCTGGGAACGTGGTCAGCCCATCTTTCCCATCTCAGCACTCAGATGTCTGAAACAACAAGACTCCATGAGAAAGCTACGGGCATGAAACTGCTGCCAGAACACCGGTAGAAGAATCCTCTTGACAGACCTGTAAGATTCAAGAAAACAAAGAATATGAAAAAAGGAAGGATCCCCAAGAAACACACCACAAGGGAGCGTGATTCAATGGAAGGTCCGGCCAAAGGTGATGCCCACCAAGGGCTTCCCGTGCCTTTGGACTTAGTAACAGCCACGAGGTTTCAGAGTGTCAATGGTGCTGATACCAACAAGGACCTACAGAAGTGCTAACGACACGTGGATCTCAGCAAAGAAGAAATCAGGCACTCTATGCTGAGATCCAATCACTGAAGCAGCAAAAGACAGACCTTCAAGATCAACGGGAGAAAGAGAGGGAGAAGATAGCCCAGGTGCGTGCAGCATCTAAAATAGAGCTAGAGATCCACAATGCACCCATACAGAGGTTGGTTTCGGCAGAAAGCAATTTACAATCCCTCCTGCAGCAGGCGACCGATGACACAGAAAGGGAGCACGAAGCTCTCACCAGCAGCCTGCAGGCCGCAGAGCAGTGCAGGGCAGAGCTGGAGATGTCGGATTCTGTGGTTACTGATCACAGAATCAGACTGAAATGTTCTTTGAACAGCTGCATGATGTGACCCTTCTGCTCAAGGAAAAGGCCAGAAGTTTTGATGACCTGGAGCAAGAGAACTCAAAGTTATAGGAGAAGCTGGAAGTGCTCTGGACAACTGGAAGAAAGGAATCTGCAAGTTCCAACAAGCACTGGTGGGGCATGAGTTACTGAAGAGACTACTGGACAACGTGAGCTGACTAGTGAGCACAGTGAATCTAGAGACAGACACCTTCACAGAAGACCTGAGCATTGAGAGGTCCACGTGGAAGTAAGATACCTGGCAGCTGACCCAGCGGGTAAACCAACTGACAGAGGAGAAGGAGCAAGGGGCAAGGCAGGTGTTCAGCCTAGAGAACAGGCTGGAGGAACCATGGCCCATCTCAGGTCTAGTGGCAGTTACAGGCCCACGACTACTGCACGCAGATGGAGTTGACAAACCGGGAGGAATAACTTCACATCCAGGTCCAGGAAAACCAGAGGCTCCATCTCCAGAACCCGGAGCAGCAGGAGCAATGGTGGAGACTGGAGGAAAAGGCCAAGGATTGGCAGGAGATCCCTGAGACCCCATGAGGCGCATATGTGTGTGACGGACAGCTGGAGGAGCAGCTGGCCCTGCTGTGGGACGCTCTCCACGGGGTGAGTGGTGAGAAGGAGGAGCTCGCCAGCATCCTGGACACAGAGCAGCAGGTGAAGAAACACCTGCAGGAACAGCTGGTCCACAGAAAGGAGAAGATAGAGGAATGGAAAGAAATGGCTGAGATAGAAAGAAAGTCAAGCATCTCAGGACCAGCAGGAGCAGTGCTTGGCCCAGCTGCAGGAGCTCAGAGCCACCTGTGAGCGGCACATCACCTACAATTAGCGGCTGAGTTCCAAGAAGGAGGCCCTGCAGCAGCACCTAGAGAGGCAGACCCAATGTGGCACATTCTGCCACAGCTGCCCCACATCCAGAGCCACCCACAGCTCATGGGCTCAGGTGAGGAGCGCTCCCTCCCTTTCTTCTGTAGACTGATGCAGATGATGACTGTGTGACATAATATCTCTCCAAAGCCTCAGCAGCCACTGAAAGTAGGTGGACAGGTGTCCTTCTCTCAGGCTTCCATCTGCTGAGTCATGGGAAGGGTAAACTGCGGGTCGGGTAGGGCAAAGGCTGCCGGGAGGTGGCCAATATTCAAGGGACATTTAATGGACTTTTGGTGGCCAGAGAAGAGGGCCATGTTATGCTTATCACAAAGAATACATGTTCTCAAAGGGAGAACAAGCCTCCAATAAAGATTTGTTGTTCCAGTCCTGGGGCTTGAACTCAGGTCCTGGTCACTGTCCCTGAGCTCTTTCTCTCATGGCTAGCACTCTACCACTTGAGCCACAGGACCACTTCTTGTTTTCTTATGGTTCATCGATGATAAGAGTCTCACACACTTTCCTGCCCAGGCTAGCTTTGAACAGTGATCTTCCAGATCTCAGCTTCCAGAGTAGCTAGAATGACAGGAATGAGCCACCAGTTCCCAGCATTTGATACCTTTTGAAGGCATCTTGGTGAGTCTGTAAAAGGAGACCCAAAGGCCCTGGATAGACCTTGACCCAATCAAGGAGTTGGGATTGGGAAGGCTGACCTTCTAGCCATTCTGTTCCCCAAAATTAAAGATGCAAGGTGGTGTTGGATGCATCAGACACCTAGGCCAACAGCCACCAGACACAGTGGGGAAAAGGTAGAGAATACCCAAAGATTGCAGTGCAGAAATCTTTGATTTTCCATGCATGTCGTGTGTGTGTGTGTGTGTGTGTGTGTGTGTGTGTGTGTGTGTGTGTGTGTGTGTGTGTGTGTGTGTGTGTGTGTGAATTGAGCCACAACCCTACTTGCTTTTCGATGGTTAATTTTAGGTAAGTCTCAAGGGCTTTCCTGTCCAGGGTGGCTTCAAAGCATGATGGGGGCCCCAGGGAAACAAGAGTAAATACAATCCCTTTGGTGGGCAACTCCTGCCTCTTCGTGGCCAGACGTGGAATATGCGTCCCTGTGCCATTGTGGGGGACTATCCTCCCCTAGAGTTCTATTTGGGGAAGTGACCAGGGCCAACCTGACTTTCACTCACCCTGAGTGCTGATTCCAGAGCAGATCTGTTCCACCCTAGGCCAAGAGAGCTCCAGTAGGCCCTGTTCCCAGGGACACAAGGAAGTGAGAAGTCAGCTCCAGGCCCAGCTAAGAGCCTTTGCCCAACTTGTCCTTCCTGATCACCATAAGGCCTGTCAAAGAACAATCCAAAAAAACAAACAAACCAAAATTGGAGCTGTGAATCAAAGTGGTAGAGCTCTAGCATTGAAACAAAGAGCTCAGGGACATGGGCCCCAAGCTTTGAGTTCAAGACCCCCAGCTGACCTTCCCCCATAAAACACACATTAGCTAAATGTGAACTAGTAGGATTTGTGAAGTGTTTCTGAAAAATGATGATACTGAAGAAAGCACCCTAATTCTAATGACAGCTGAACTTGTGACATAAAGGTATGTGCTGAGTCCTTCACAGGGTACTGTTTTCTGGGTCCTTCCCATATAGCGTGTTTTTTCTGAGTCTTCAAAAACCATGCTGTGTGCTGATTCATCCCAAAGGGTGCTATGTTCTGAGTCCTGGAGAAGAGTGCTCTGTGCTGGGTTTTTCAAAGGGTGCTGTGTGCTGAGTCCATTATACAATATACTTTATGCTGAGTCCTTCAAAAGTGCAGTGTGCTAATTCATCCCAAGTGGTGCTATGTGCTGACCCCTTGAGAAGGGAGGGACAGGTGAGTTTTTCAATGGGGGCTGTGGGCCCAGTCCTTTACACAGGGTACTTTTGCTGAGAGCTTCAAAGAGGGCCGTGTGCTGAGTTATCCCAATGGGTGCAATGTGCTGCATCCTTGAGAAGAGGAGGATGAGGTGAGTTCTGTCTGCCGAGTCCTGTAGACAGTGTGCTCTGTATTGTCTTTCAAATAGTGCTGTGTGCTGATTTCTTCCACAAGGTGGTATGTGCTGAGTCCTACAAAACTGTGCTATGTGCTGAATTTTTCAAAGGGTGCTGTGCACTCAGTGTTTTACACAGGGCTACATACTCAGCCCTTCAAAGGGTAGTATCATCAAAGTATATTCCTTGGGTACTTGGGGCAGATTTTTATAAAGTTTTTAACTAATGACTTCTAAGAATTCTTAATTGCTATATTATTTATTTTTAATTTCAATATAATTTTATTGTATACGTAATGTACAGAGGGGTTACAGTTACACAAATAAGGTAATGAGTACATTTCTTTTGGAAGGAACATTGTTATCCCCTCCATCGATTTTTTTGTATACTCAAACAATTATTGATGCTTTAGCTGTTTCTATTGATCAAATGTACTTTTGCTTTCATTGTTCATGCATTTTTATTATAAAATTGATATAAGAAGTGTTTACAGTTACTTAAGTCAACTAAAGAGTACACTGCATTTTATTTTCTATATTTCAAATTTTGATCTTGATTACTTATTTTCTTGTTTCTTTAGGATAATTCTTTTTTCAGAGTTGTAGGATTAATTTAATTTTGCACGATTGTTGCACATGTAAATTATTCAGAGACATGTATGTTGCTTTTAAAATACTTCATATGTGAATATTTAAAATTATTTTCTTAATTTTTATATGGTTGGTGAATTTAAATAAATTGATTTTCTTATAGTTCTAAACATATTTTTCCAGGTAACAAATAATTACTCTATTTTCAAGAACCACATACTTTTTCCAAGTTTTTCCATTTCCTAACAAATGGGGCAATGTCGTTCTTTCTGATGGAGGCATAGAATTCCATTGTGTATATATACCACATTTTCTTGATCCATTCATCTACTGAGGGGCATCTGGATTGGTTCCATATATTTGCTATGGTAAATAATGCTGCAATAAACATAGTTGTGCTGGTAGCTTTAGTGTGGTCTTGTTTGTAAACATTTGGGTAAATGCCCAAAAGTGGGATTGCTGGGTCATAGGGGAGTTCTATGTGAAGTCTTTTGAGGAACCTCCGAAAATGAACCCTTAGATGTGTATTTTAATGTTTTTTTTCTTTCATGCATGTGTTTCTAACGTGTTTATAAGATTATCTCTTTGTTGCTTTGTATATCCCTCCCCCACAATATAACCCCTGCTTTCACTATATTTGATGTCAGTATAACTTGTGGAGGAGATGGGCAAAAACCAGTTGTTTAAGGATACAGGTGGACCTGTTGCAACAATGAGAAGTACAAGTTGTCATGTACAAAACGAGCTCTACATCGTCAGTGCGGGGGGAGGAAGGGGGGTAGAAGAACGATTGGGATTGGGGGGGAGGGGGAGGCTGGGAAGGGATGTGAAGGATAAACAAAGGAGGAGGCTGCAATGCTTGGTAAGAAATGTACGCATTATCCTGCCCATGTAATTGTAACTCCTCTGTACATTATGTTCACAAATAAAATTAAATTAAATTAAAAAAAAAAGAACCACATACTATATTAAGAAAGGCTTCATTTCTTGGTTACTTTTGTGTAAATATTTGTACTTGAATAAAAAACGGTTGAGCTTGTCATGGTGATTTGTGGCTTCCATTTTCTACCTATGGTAGGAACTGAAAATAGGGTTTGTAATTCGGGAGAGCCTGAGAAACTATGAGACCTTATCATAAAAGTATGTAGAGTGAAATGTTTAGAGATATAGCCACCAGTAGTGAGATATAGAGCACCTGGTTATCATATTCTAAAACTTGAGGTTAAAACACCAGTAACATTAATCTCTTGTCAAAATAAAAGGATACATGTTTCAAAATGTTTATTATTTAAAACTTATTTGCAAGATTCTCATGTCTTCTGTTTCTTAATTTTCATTTTACTTAATCTATAAGAATCCAAGTATATTGTGACTATTTGATTTCTACTAAACGTTTAAATAGTACGAGCAATAGTATGATTTCATATATTAACCTATTTTTATTATTTGTAATATTTTCCTCTATTTAATATTATGATATCAATATTCCAAATGTGTGTATGTGCTGTGTGTGTGTGTGTGTGTGTGTGTGTTTATGTGGTTTGTGTGTATTTGTGCTTTGTGTGTACTTTGTATTTCTTGGGAGATAACAGCATTATTTCACATATGGTATGTCAAAATTTTACCACTGAACTATACTGTGTAGTTATAATGTAAATAGTGTTTTAAATTATGACTTTTAAATTTTCATTCCTAGTATGTTTTTTCAAAATTATATATGATACAATGTGATCCATTTTTTATCCACGTTAGCAATTTTTATTGTTATTTTATTGTTATTTAGAAGATTTCCACTGCTTTTTCACTTCCAAATTCTTGTGTTTGTTATTGATAAAGGTTTAACTTTGCTTCTTTTCTCTCTTCATTCTTTTTGCCTTTAGAGTTTACCTATTGTTTCCTTTATTTCTTTGGAAATTAATTATCATATTCCTATTACAATTTATTTACATTGTAAGAGGTCTATACAATGCTTTACTTTCTATTTTATTTTTCCCATCTTCTCTGACTCTCAGTCCACACTATTAGGTGGATTAAAAAAAACTTGATTAAGGACACTTTAATTATTTTCCTTCTTCTCTTCTCTGAAGTCTTTTAGTTTTGAAACACAATAACAATGACGTACAGCTCCTAGGTGGTCCATCATTCTATCCCCTTTCACTCTCCTCTGTAGTACAGCTCAAGTCGTTATCATTCAACTTTATTATGCTATAGTGTTATCTAAATCTTAACTCATTTCTAAATTAATTTTAGTTGTTTTAAGCATTCTCTAAAGACATTTTTTCCCTATATAATATCTGGAGTCTTGTGTGTTCACAAGGTACAAAATATGAGTGACTATCAATCTGTAGTATATTGGTCCACCTGCTCAATAAAGTTGTATGTAAACTCAAGGAATACAGATCAGTCAGAACAATCTTGTAAAATGGTGTAGCTTGAGCACTCATACTAGATTTGAATCTTATTACCATGTTTATTAGTGAAAGAACCGATACATAGAAGAATGTAACAGATTTATCAAAAATAAATTCTTAGTTTTATTGTCAATAAATTTTGAAAAGGATGCCATGACTTAATGAAATAAAAATAGAATTTTAAATGTGTGTATTGGCACTATTGCTTCTCTAGTTTTAAAGAATGATCTTAGACTACTACCTCAAACCTTATACAAAAATTTAAACTAAAAAAAATGATTATCAAACTAAATGTGAGTTGTAAAAACCTACAAAACATAAATGTAAAAATTCATGACAATGGATCGTAAAGGTTTCCAAAATTTTGACATGGAAAGCATTAGTGGCTAAAGAAAAGCAAGATTAAACTAATATCAACTGATAACCTTTCTTAATTCTATGAAACTAGTGAAAACATATCCAACAGATAGAGGGCACATATTTGTTAATGCTAAAATGTTAATGGTACAATGATCCTGAATCTTAAGTATTTTATACTTCTAATTCTGTATGAATTTTTCCCGAACAGGATATTTCTATAAAGAACATATGTAAATTAATAGTCAATAGGAGGAGCATATGAATTAAGCTCCTCTTTAGTGTCTAAGAAAAAAAGAAAAAGAAAACTCACTAGTATGACCATAATATAAAAAGATGACACAAAATATACTAATGCATTTGTGGAGAAATTCATATACTCTGCATAGCAGAATTATTTGGGTAATACTGCAGTCATTTAGCAAGCAAGTTTTCAAGTCTTCAAAAGGTCAAAGAGAATTGTATAGGTTCTAGCCATTACACTTCTATGTATGTATTAAGGAGAAGTAAAAAAACTTGTATGGATCAGGAATGTAGTTCATAGACAGTGCACTTGGACAGTATGAGTGAGAACCTGGAAATAATTCCCCAAAACAAATTGTGAAAAGACACCCTATAGAAGATGTATGCAGGACAAATTCCTGTAACTCAATTTTATACCTATTTTAATATCTGTTCTAAAATTTATAGCATTTCTATTTGAAGAAATGCAAGTTTGTGAAAATTAGGCTTGGAAAACCTATGATTGTACAATTCACTTCCAAAGCACTAAAATGTATACAATGAAAGGAGATAATATATTGCATGTGAATTTCATGTCCAAAAACGAACTTTACAACTTTGGCTGGGGGAAAGGGAGGGGGGAAGAGGGAAGGGGAGGGAACAGGGAAGGGGGGCGGAGATGGGAAGGGATAGGAAGGTGAAACAAAGGAAGAGGCAATAATGGTTGATAAGAAATGTACTCATTACCTTGCTCATGTAATTGTAACTCATCTGTACAGTATTTTCACAATAAAAAATGAAAAAACACAGCTTGCTAGTATGTATTCTTTTAAAGATCTTATAAATATCTTCCCTGTATCATTTGTAGCATCAAACATTACTTAAGCACACAGAAAAGACATAGTACTTTACATTAGTGGATCCAGTTTCTGATCTTGAGAATGTAGAATTTTGTAAGAACCTATGACAACTCACGGCCATATTTTCATGAATATTTTCATGTAGCTAGAACTAAATTACTAAAATATTCACTTGGAAAATATGCACTAAAATATCCACGTACTAAGCTTTTCTGTTTTATTTCTTGGTATTTCATTTAGTATGTTTTTTCTCTATTTTCTTTATCCATTTATCTGGCTTCCCAATCCTTCTTACTCTTCTCTAAAATATTGTTTAATTTGTACGTTTGTTCTAGTTTTCCTACACTCAGACTGAGCTCTTTACCCTGAGATTTTCACATAAATGACTTTGACTCAGATAATTTCTTACTTTAAGTTGAGTGCTTCTCAACTTAGTGTATGCCCCAGGTCACTTTAATACCATTCTATTCTGCTTTATATATCTTATGACATTTGCAATGAAGTCTATCTGCTTATTTCATTTTTCTCTCCATTTATTAAAGCACTGGATTTAGGAGATTTGGGGACACATCTTTTGTTCATTTCTGTAGATGCAGCAGATAAGACTCCTCCAGAGATAGACCCAGAATTCCTGCTTACGGATACTGGACATTCTGTCTATATCAAAGACACAATTTTTATGTATCTTCCAAGATTTGTTGTATTATAACTGAGAGTCCTAGAGACTTCTTACATTTTTTCACACTTGATAACCAAAAAAATGTGATACAATAGATATTAGCAAAATTTGTTTAACACAATGTTTCTGCATCCACTTTCTGGCCATGTATGGTAAGTCAGTTCCATCCTGAAAGGAACACTTCCTTTGTGTTAGCCAGCATATTAAATCATATACCTGACTTTATTAATTTTATCAAATGCTACAAACTTGAAGAGACATCATATTATTTCATCCGATTTTGATTCTTCAACTGGTTACAGATTCAATTTTGGAACACCGATGGAATTTATCATTTATCATAGACAACTGCTTATTCTGAGGATATCTGTTTCTCTTCACAAAGTCTGCCGGGAATTATCACTTCGTTCAATTCTCACACTCATGTACTTTTGAAATTCTATTATTTTGTTTCCACTATCTGGATTTTTCTTTCTCTCCATATGATGATGTCAATGCTCATCTTTCAGTCATAATTAAATAACAACTGTATTATAGTTATGAACAAATTCTCTCTTCCTAAGTATATGCTACAAATTTTGACATTATATGATATACTAGTAATTGTATTATATATATATATATATATATATATATATATATATGCACACACACACACACACACACACATATATATATATATATATATATATATATATATCTTTTTCTGTTGGGAGTACAATAGACTTGTGTGGATAATTATTAGTCATCTTCACTTAATCATACACACTACCACAGACTGAATGAACTATAACACAAATTCATATCCTCATATAAACCTGAACATTCAAAATCAAACCTATCAGCAGTGTTAGTTTCTTCTGGACACTATTCAAGAAGATCCAATTGATCCTACTCAACTCATTTCTGGTGGTATTCTGACAATCTATTGCATTCTTTACCTTGTAAAGACAACACCATGACATCTGCCTTTCTCCTTGAGTGTATACTTTTGCCCAAATATTATTTATATTAAGACATTAGTCCCACTGGATTAGGGATCTTCCATACTTAGAAATGACTTCCTCTTAACTGAATTGTCAATGTCACTTTTCCCAGGAAACAAAGGAAGAGGCAAAAATGCTTGATAGGAAATAGACTCATTACCTTGCTCATGTAATTGTAACGCCTCTGTATGATATTTTCACAATAAAAAACTTATTAATAAGTAAAATAAATAAAAAATAAAATAAATTCTCAATCATGGGCATTGGCAGTTTAGGACTTCCACAGAAAAATATATAAAACAAGTTAACTAATTCCAGTGGTATTACAGAAGATAGTAATGCAACAAACTACGTTTGTTTTTTTCATAAAACTACTTAAAATAGATTAAGTGACAACAAAGCAGTCTTAAACTAACAGTATTCTTAGCATAATGTTTTATTTCAGTATGTACCAATCTATTACTTAAGAAAATGTATTTAGCTCCCCTGATTTGTTTCATAAAAAAGACTGTTATAGGTTTTTTTTAATTTTTATTTTACTAAGCATATAGTTTCTGCAGTATTCTAAGTTCTTTCCCTTTAGAATACTCTAAGGGCTTATCTTTAATTGAAATACTTTATAGTCAGTGGCTTAGCAGACTTCCAGTGACTTCCACTATCTACTAGGTTCTTATTTATGTCTTTTTTGGTGCTAGTATTAGGGTTTGAAATAAAAGCCTTATACTATTGCTTGGCTTTTTCCACTCAAGGCTGGTGCCTTACCACTCATACAAACTTCCACATCCAGCTATTTGCTAGTTATTGAGTCTAAGAATTTTGAGGACTTGAGGATTTGTCTGCTGGAGCAGGTTTGTACCCTCGTCCTTGGTTCTCATCCTCTTAGTAGTCATGATTATAGATGAGAGACACCATGACCTGGCAGGTATTCTTTTTTTTTTTCCTGTCGTGGGGCTTGAACTCTGGGCCTGGCCACTGTCCCTCATCTCTTCAGCTCAAAAGGGTCAATCTACCACTTGAGCCACAGTGCCATTTCCGATTTTTTGGTTAATTAGAGATAAGATTTTCACAGCTTTTCCTGCCCAGGCTGGCTTTGAACAATGATCTTCAGATCTCAGCCTCCGGAGTAGCTAGTATTCCAGGCATGAGCTACCGGCACCCCGCTAAGCTTGAAGATTTTTATTTGTCCTAGACATGGGCTTGAAGTCAAGCCCTGATCCCTGTCCTTGAGCTTCTTTTGCTCCAGGCTAGCATTCTTATCTGGTGTGACTTCAAACCATAATCCTCAGATCTCAGCCTGCTAAGTAGCAAAGGTTATAGGTATGAGCCACCAACACCTGGCTAGATTTAAACTTTTATATTCAGTTATACAGTTTTAAAAAATCCTACTAGCAAATCCTAGAACGTACCTCTTTGAGATTTTGAATAATTTCACCTATTTTGTCCTTTATGCTACATCTGAATTTTTAATAAAACCTCTCCTTTCATTCAGATGATTTTGTTGATGGCTGAACAACACTGTGTAATTGGGGCCGGAATACTGAAATCATGCAGCTGTTGATTTACCGATTCTAACATACAGTTCTTTTAGTCTAATTTTTACCTATCTCAACTTCCATTCATAAACTCAGTTTTGAAAATGCACATTTTTCATTGCATTAATAGTGAAAATTTTAATTTTGGAACCTGGACATTTTTTTAAACATTTTTCACAGCTCTGCCAGCTAAATAACTATCTTTGTAAACATGAAATTTTGATGTGTGAAAGCTGCCTTCACATTCTGATGTCTGAATAGGCAGTTATACAGCTTAATCTCTGATAAATTTTCTATGTCAGAAGTCAATGTGCCATATCTTATTTTTTATGAAAGTTTCTCCTTTCTTTAAAAAATTTTTATGCTATGTTTTAAACTGAGTGAAATTCCATAGCCTATTTTATTAACTTCAGAGCTCTTACAGATTGTAGGGGCAATGCTAGAAAATGTAGACAATTAATTACTACTGTCTCCAACTAGAGGTTTTGTTTTATTTGCAAAACCTAGAATATACTATCATTTCTCCCCATCATTTACATTCTTTCTCATGTATATCATTTGTACACTGAAATGACCCCTATATAGTCACACTCTGTTGCTTACAAGTAAAAATAGATGCTTGAAATATTAGGTGTCAGTTGAATAAAAGTGTAAAGGTAATAATTCTAAGAAAGACAGTCTTATTTTTTAATGAGGCCTAATTCATGAGGATACTTTCAAAGCATGTGTGTTTTGTATAATTACATCTGAATATTAGGAAATTATGATTTGCTACAGCTGGAAAGCATGCATAATGTACATATTCAGAAGCTGGAGAAACAAACATATGTCATCATGTTGTCTAGATGAATAGAAAAAAACACAAAAACCCACAAAATCAAAATATAGATAACTCACCCAGAAATACTTTTCAAAACAACATTAAAGCCATCAGGGTAGAATTAGGGTTAGAATCTATAAGGATTAATAGTGATATTTTGTGCAAGTTTGCCTAGTAGTTAATTATCAAATATTTATAATTAATAAATATCTATTTTCATACATATGAAAAGCCAATAGTTATACAACAAAGGACTCAATATCACTTTTACAGCAATATAAATAAATATACACATGAATTTTGGATTTGAAAACATTATGGACACTTCAAGAAATTATTCATAATTCTAATATACAGCAGTTTTGTCTATGGGTACATTGCCAATAAAATGATGTCAACATTTTGAAGAGCCATGTGCACCTTCACTTCTATTTTTATATTATTTTTTGAAACCAAGAAATGGAAATAGAGTGTCCTGATTGATTGTTGAACCAATAAAAATATATTACATATATGTATACATATATATTTATGTATAAACACATGTGTATATTATATGCATATCACTGGAATATTATTCAGACAAAATGAGAGAAATTCTGTGATATTACAATGTTTGAAAGCTAACAAGTTTGTTCTCCCAATAAGAGAGATAATTGCGGTTATCATGGTTAAGGGGATGGTGAGGTATTTCTCAAAGTAAACTTCAAGTCATAGGATGAATGAGTTTTGGGAATCTGTGTACAGAATGACTAAAGCTATAGATTCTATTCGAATACATTTATCTTTAAGAATACTAGAAAAGTTACCTTCCTCCTTTATTAAAAATATAATATAGTTGATACTTGCTTCCATTTTTCTTTGAATGATCTTATGACTTTTTTCTGGGAGCTTGATGATGGATATGATTTTATATGAGACCATCAATTATTCTTCAGAAAAATAATTCTAGAGTTTTGATACACCAAGTAAACTAGTTTTGCTATATCTAATTCAGAAAAGCATGTACTTTCTCTTAAATAAGTTTTAAAAGTCATAATGAGACATTAAATTTGTTTCAATCTACATTGTAAAATATCAGGAAAGAGAGTAGAAACATATAACTGTAACACTGGATCTTAAATATGTTGGATAAAGTAGAAAGATATTAGTTTAATTTACCTCTCTCTATATATCCCTCATTTTCAAAACCAGAGATTTTCAGAAATAATGAATGTGTTTGCTGACTTTTAATATGCTTTGAAGCTAAAATCAGAACCAATATCACTCAATACTAACTCTTCTGGCCAGAAATACCATTAAAATGTTCAGCTTACAAAAGTAATTTAAGAAAACATAAGTCACCAAGCATGTTTCCTATGTTTTCAAAAATGCCTCAATATGGAGAATACAAATTTTACTAGTGGAAACAATCATGCACAATTATGACACCTTCTTAAAGGAAAATACATCTTTATGAATCAATGCAAAACTCATTTATTGAATATCTGCTGGATGTCACAATGTGCTCTACTAAAGAATCATAAGAGAATTGGAAGTTCTTTCAGAGAAATGTTTGTTGTTGTTGTTGCTGTTTGTTTTCCTTTAATTTTTTCTGTCAGTCCTGGATCTTGAACTCAAGGTCTTGGCTTTGGCCCTGAACAAATTTTGTTCAAAGCTATCACACTATCATTTAAACCGCAGCTTCGCTTCTAGGTTTTGTATTGGGGGTTTTGGTTTTTTTTTGAGTAATTAGTTGGAGATAAGAGGCCCATGAACTTTCGTCCCCAGTCTGGCTTCAAACCCTGATACTAAGATCTCAGCCCCAGGGAAAATGAAGCCTGCAGGCATGAGTTACTGGCAGCCAGCCGTTATTATATTTTTACATAACAATTGTCCATCCTAGTTTGAATGGCTTTTCAGTAAATCATGCTATTGAAATGCTGTGAATTTTTTCCTCTCATATTTGTAATAGTAAACACATGCTTCTTTTGGTATATTGATGAAGTAATGGCTTTAATACAAGTTACGTACAATGGATATACAACACTGTTTCAAGGTGTTTATGGTTTTCATAAATTTCTATCATATCATTTCAGGGTGAACTGTATAAATTTTTCTAACTATAAACCATCCTTGTTAATAAAGCGGCTGAATTATTGAACAAGTTGGACAAAGAATTAGCCAAGGAGGGGCCAGCTGATCAACTTTTTAAATTATTAAACATAAGGGTCCTTGTACAAAATTCAAATTTTATTTTGCTCAGTTTAGGCATTAATAATACATAAAACAAAAAGCCACACTCAATTCTTTTCTTCTAAGTAAGGAGTCTGTTTCAATAAATAAGATCTGTGGTTTGATGCTGAGAGCTCTATTGTTTGGTTATTATGTTACTATCTGATTGTTCCTTCTTCTTATTTAAACATTTAATGAAAGGTTTTATGAATCTTGTGTCAGGCTTTGAAGCAAAAGGCATAATTTAAAGCATCTAATAAGTAAATAAATGTCAGAATACTGAAAAATCATGGGATATGCAAAATATATTAAAAGTGGTTTTAATAATAAAGCAACAGATTCTACTTTTCTCTTGAGATGATGAAGTATACAAAATGAGATTGTACTATATTTTAAAGACAAGACTATGAAATTCTAATTGCATACTTATGTCCTTAGTTGTTTCTCAAAAATAACCAAAGCATTATAAAAATTGTCCTGCTAGATACTTAAATAATTTACTAAATGATTATTTAATACATACTAATGAGACTGAAAGCACTGAAAATTTTAGTAATAGTCAAAATTATTTTATATTATAAACATGAAGTGTTTATGCTAATGTTTAGAAATCTGTCAATACTGAGTTAGTTTTTTTAATTTAATTTCTGCGCACATATTGGAATGAACTCTGAACCTCACATTCTACGCTTTCTTGCTCAAGCATGATACATTATCCCTTGAGCCATACCTTCCGTCCAGAATTTTGTTGGTTAACTGGAAATAAAGTTTCTCATGCTTTTGCTACCTGGACAAAGTTAGGTCACTATCCTCTGTAGCTCAGCCTATTCAGTAGCTGTGTTACATGTATTTTAACCCACTAATTAGTTGTAGTATGTCAAATTTTCTCTTTAAATTACCCAAATCTTATCTCCTTTCCTACATTAAAAAAAGATTATAGGGGGCTGGGAATGTGACTCAGTGGTAGAGCACTTGCCTTGCATGCCTGAGGCCCTGGGTTCAATTACTCATCACCACATAAGCAAAAAAGAAAAAAGACAGAAGTGGCACTATAGTTCAAGTGGTAGAGTGCTAGCCTTGAGCTGAAGAGCTGAGGGACAGCGCCCAGGCCAAGAGTTCAGGCCCCACGACCGGACCTCCCCCCCAAAAAAAGATTATAGGAATTTTTAGAATCCAAATTAAGCTTAATTTTACATTTTGTAAATGAAAATCATAAAAATTTCTGTTTGCCCATTTGTTAGGAAATGGAAAGACTTGAAAAAATTATATTAAGTGAAGTAAGCCAGCCACAAAGAAACATAGGCCCCATGGTTTCCCTTATTTGCAATTACTTGTATATGTCTGAGTCAAGCAGAAAAGGTCAGATAAATTGATGTTAGATGAAATGAAACCCAAGATAAATATTCAAATGTTTTTTTTTCTTTCATGCCATTGTTTCTAACATATTTATAATATAATTTTTATGTTGCTTTGTATGTCCCTCCCACACGGTATAACCCCTGCTTTCACTGTATTTGATGTTGGTATAATTTGTGGAGGGGAAGAGAAAAAAACAAATTCTTTAATTCGGGATACAGATGGACCCATTGCAACAATGAGACATACAAGTTGTTATGTCGAAAAACAAACTTTACAACTTTGGCCGGGGTGGAGATGGCGGGGGAAGGAGGGGAGATTTAGGGGGGCGGGGGGGGGGGAGATGGGAAGGGATAGGAAGGGGAAACAAAGGAAGAGGCAACAATGCTTGATAGGAAATGTACTCATTGTCTTACCCATGTAATTTTAACTCCTCTGTACGGTATTTTCATAATGAAAAAAATTGTTTGATTCAGTCCTTCTTTCTCACAAAAATTGAGGTAAGTCAGTTTTACAAAGGGTTTTAATTGAGAGGTTGGCTATGTGGTTATTTATTCTAAATTTTTTTCCTTTAGAGTTATGTGGCACCACGCACATATTCTAGGTTTTTCAAGATTTGCATTGAGGTTTGAGTGCTCCACTTTGGTATCCTGTTTATATTTTTTACTCTAGAGTTGTACAAAGAATAATTATAGCAGCAAAATTGTTCCTTTGTACTAAGAAGGTTAAGTAAGGTGGGCTTCAGTGACACAAACTGATTATTCTAGTTACTCAGGAGGCTGAGACCTAAGGATCTCAGTTCAAAGCCAGCCTAGACAGGAAAGTCTGTGAGACTCTTATCTCCAATTACCTACCAGAAAACCAGAAGTGCACTGTGGTTCAAGTGGTAGAGCATTAGCCTCGAGCTGAAGAGCTCAGGGACAGTGCCTAGGCCCAGAGTACAAGCCCCATTAAAGACCAAAAAAAAATGTACCATATGTGTAACCAGCACCCATCAAACCATCAAATTACAGATGATGCATTACCCTTTTGGAAAACTTTCTTCTCATTATAATGATAATGAATGTTATTTCTGGTATGCAAGTCTACCCTTAAGTAATTCTAGCTTGGCCATAAGCCGTAAATCTTGGATGAAAATACTGATTTCTCCCAGGCATAGTCCTTGTATGTATGGCTATGTTTATGAGAGTTGAGTATTGTGTAGATAAAGAATGCTTAATACAGAATCTGGTAAGCACACAGGATATGTAAAATTTTATTATGGAAACTTTGATACTCAAAATACAGAAATCAAGATGCATTATACATTAGGAATTAAACTACAAAATGTGAATGCTTTATTTTATTTCCCCAATGTCACTCAAACTACATTCAACATGAAAAGACAACATTATAATTGAATGATTATAAAACAATATATTATATTATAAACAATAAAAATATTAAGAAGACAGAAAATCACAGGTTTTGGTATTCTGAATATATACCTGTTTTGAGTACAACAACAAAAAATTAAGCCTAACAGAAACAACATGTTTTATTATTTTTAGTGGTATAGCAACAATTTCAATATAAATAAAAATATACTCCAATCATAATCTAAATAGATATATTTAGAATTGTTTTTAAAGTCTAAGAGACATAAGTATATGAGTATAGAAAGAAATAAAGGAGAAAAGATATGAAGTTGACAGAAAATGTTTGCATAGACTTTCAAACATTTCTTTTGTCAGGACTTTTGAATCTGGCTGGTATTATATTCTGTGAGAAATCAACTTTGCTTTCTCATGTAAACTAATTTTCAAAACAGATATCCATATATCATGTTACTATCACTGTTTAAAAATCAGATTATTTTATATCAAAAGCTAAACCAAAGCATAAGATGGTGACTTTCTTTTCACTTTGTCCTAAAGATGTGAAGGCTATATAAAACCTATATACTGAAAATCTATCTATTCAAGTTGAAAAAAGATAGATGTTACCAGTCCATATTAACTGCTAGCATAATTTTATTATTTGTAATAAATACATTACTAATGTCAAAAACTCAATCTCACTCAATTGCGTTTATACTGAAGAACTAAAAATTATATTCACCATTTTGCAGTCACTAACTGCTGACTTCGCTTCTGTAACTTGCTTTTGCTAACGTTAAAGTCTAAAGATAGGTCTGTGTCAACAAACTCTAAAGAATGTAACCGCCGTGATAGAAAACTAACTGCTGACCTCGGGCCCAGACATTCCCAGAGTCCGGAACAATGGCTAACACATATTCCGGATCCTCCTCCAGGAACTGGACCCTGAGATAACGACCATCTGACAGGACCAGCAAACTAGGCCGAATGTCAACCAATCGCAAGCCTGTAACTATGGGAATTCCCCCTAACCCTTATCATCCAAAGTAACTATCCCCCTTGAGTCACCCCGCGCCAATCATTTTACAAAGAGTGTTACAAAACTTCCTGCGTGGTATAGAGATTTGCTGTGAGTGTCTACCGGGGCCCTGCCCCTACCTTAAAATGAATAAAAAGTGCTGTAACCCTGTGTTCAGGGCCTCTTGTTAACACCCCTACAAAGGTGTGCAGGAGGTCCGTGCTCGCATGTTCGTTAATAAACGACTCTTTGCAGCTTGCATTTTCCAAGGTCTCTGGTGATCTACGGGGGGCCTCCAAGACTCTGGGTACTACAATACATGCACAAGTCCAGTGTTGTGTCTTTATATTTGGAATGTGAATGTGTGAATCACATTGTTTAGCTTTGTAGGTACCTCTTTTTTAATTTTTTTATTATAATTAATTTATTTTTTTGTTGTGAAAATACAGAGGGGTTACGATTACATGGGCAAGATAATGAATACATTTCTTATCAAGTATTGTTGCCTCCTCCTTTGTTTTCCCTTCCCAATCGTTCCTATACCCACCGCCCTGCCCTCCCTACCCGAACCTCCCACCCACACCGAAGTTGTAAAGTTCCATTTTCTACATAACAACCCATTGTTATGTTATGTTATGGCTCCACCTTTATCCTTATTTAAACGATTTGTTTTTTCCCTTCCCTTCTACAAATTATACCAACATCAAATACAGTGAAAGCAGGGGTTATACCATGGGGGAGGGACATACAAAGCTACAAAGAAATCATTTTATAAATATGTTAGATACAATCGCAAGAAAGAAAACAGACCATTTGATTACTTATCTTGGGGTTCATTTCTCTAAGATGAACTTATCTGACCTTTTCTGCTTGACTCAAGACATACAATTGTTATTGCAAATAAGGAAAACCATGGGGCTATGTTTCTTTGGGCCTGGCTTACTTCACTTAATGTAATTTTTCTGTCTTTCCATTTCCTAACAAATGGGGCAATGTCATTCTTTCTCATGGAAGGATAGAGTTGCATTGTGTATATATACCACATTTTCTTGATCCATTCATCTGCTGAAGGGCATCTGGGTTGGTTTCATATCTTAGCTATGGTAAATAATGCTACAATAAATATAGTTGTGCTTGTGGTTAACTACTTGTAGAAAACTAAAGATAGATCCTTATATATCATACTCCAATAGAATCAACTCCAAATGGATCAAAGACCTCGTAGTCAAAACAGACATTCTGAAAACATTACAGTATGGAATAGCAGAAACCCTAGGTCTCCCTGGCACAGGCTGAAATTGTCTTAATAGAGAACCAGAAACACAACAAATCAAAGAAAGTTTGCACAAATGGGATTGCATAAAATTGCAGAGCTTCTGCATGGCAAAGGACATAGCTAGCAAGATTAATAGAAACCCCATGGATTGGGAGAAGATCTTCACTAGCCATACAACATACAAGGGTCTCATATCTAAAATATACCTGGAACTCAAATAATTAAAACCCCCAACAACAAATCTTCAAAGAAACAACTGCCCAATAAATAAGTGGTCTAAAGGCTTAAAGAGAAACTTCTCTGAAGAAGAAAGAAGGATGGCCAATAAACACATGAAGAAATGCTCAACCTCCCTAGCCATAAAAGCAATGCAAATGAAATCAACATTGGGATACCATTTCACCCCAGTTAGAATGGCTATAATCAAGAACTCTAATAACAACAGATGCTGGAGGGGATGTAGACAGAAGGGAACCTTACTTCATTGTTGATGGGAGTGTAACCTTGTTCAATCACTTTGGAAAGCAGTATGGAGTTCCCTCAAAAGACTCCACATAGAGCTCCCCTAGGACCCAGCAATCCCATTTTTGGGCTTTTACCCCCATGATCACAAACAAGACCACACTAACGCTACCAGCATAATTATATTTATCATACGTACCACTTTTAAATTTTATCCCTCAACTTGCTAACATAGCTCTTTTATTTTTTGCACACGAACCTTCATCCCAATCAAATGATTTACCATGCTATCTTCACGTGTAGCAACAAGGTCACATAAAACTGTCAGAACGTGTGGTAAAAAATGTTTTAAAAAAGACGGTCATTCGTGCTGTGAATGTGGCTTAGTGGTAAAGGAATTGCCTAGCATGCATGAAGCCCTGAATTTGATTCCTCAGTACCTCATAAACAGAAAAATTCAGAAGTGATGCTGTATTTTAAATGGTAGAGTGCTAGCCTTGAACAAAAGAATCTCAAGGACAGTTCCAGGCCGAGATCAAGTCCAGAACTGGCCAAAAAATAATTGACTATACTTTAACCACAGTTCATTTGTACAACTCTTTGTTAAATAACTTGGCCGAGCTTTAGTCTTGTATGATTCGCTAGAGATTACAATAAAGCCACTATCGTTGGCGTGCCGATATTAACTAATTGAGTTGTTTTCTGTTCCCCAATTTTTGTTAATATAAATTAGTTATAGAAGGGATTTCCTTTTGACAAGACCATATATGTAGATAGTATACCTTGATCTGACTCATCACAAGCATCATTGTCTTTCTGTGCTGCTCCCCCTTCCAAAACTTACTTCTTTATTTTTCCATTTCACACAGTTACTTAAAATATTCTAACCATATTCACCCTCCTATACCCTCTCTTGTTACCCTTCCCCACTCCAATTGCTGCCAACCATCCAGTCAGGACCTTTTGGACATTCTTTGCCTACATTCTCCTAAGTGTATGTTAATTTAGATGTCAAGAATGAGACACTATTGTCTTCTTTCTCAACCTATTTAATTCCAAAATCTTTCCTCCATTTACATAATCATTGCTGTAGCAAGCCCAAAAGTCATAGTTCTCTTTGGATATGTTAATAGTCTTATTTGTCTTTCACAATCTTAAATATATTCAATGATAACTAGCTAGCTAGCTAGCTAGATACATACATACATAGATAGATAGGTACAGAGAGAAGAGAGAGAGAGAGAGAGAGAGAGAGAGAGAGAGAGAGAGAGAGAGAGAGAGAGAGAGAGAGAGAGAGAGAGAAATAGATAATTCTATCAGGATACAGTATACATAACCATGTATGTGTGTCTGTATGTAACTTTTCTTCAAAACACAAGTTGTCAAATTCTTATAACAACCTTTCAGTATTACTGCCTGCCTTCATCACTCATTTTTTCCTTAGAAGTCTGTTTCATGGTTCTCAATGTGATCTTTTCTTTGCCAGCATCATGCCATTGATGTGTTCAACTCTGTTCTTCTATTTCACATTTAGTGCAGAATCTAGAGTTTCAGGCACAGTTCATTCATCTTCTCCTTTCTTCTTTCTTTCTCTGAAAATTCATGTAGACAACTTTGTTCTGAATTCATCACTTACACCACAGCGTTTTTGAAACATAGCTAAGAATGAGAATACGTAATTACACTTTATCCTTGAGAAGTAGCCTTTACACCATTAGGCATATTAATATTTCATGGAAATATTTAAATATGATTTTATTATGTTTAAGCAGTACAAAAAGCAAACCAATTTAATTACAGTGCTAGAAAATATTCCTTTAGAAAATGACCTTTTGTTTTGCTTTGTTTCTTCGGAATATAAAATCATGATGAATTATATACATGTGAGATTAATTTTTAACTGCTTCTGCCTTCTCTAAATGTATAGGTAAGTGACATTCTATTTAAAATACCCATTTGAAGCTGGGTGCTGTTAGTTCACAACTGTGATCCCACCTATTTATTATATTGAGATTTGAGGATTCAGGTTCAAACAAATTAGAGCAAGAAAGTTCGTGAGACCCTTACCTCCAATTAACCATCAAAAAGCAAGAACTGGAGCTGTGAATCACATAATGGAAGTCTACTCTTGAGAAGAAAATCTCAGGGAGAGTGCCTAAACACTGAGTTCAAGCCCTAGAACCAGTGTGTGCATACACACACACACACACACACACACACACACACACACACACACACACACACACACACACACAAAACAATTTGGTACTCTTTGTTTCTATTACAAATATTTTGTAAGAGCTCTAATAACAACAGATGATGGAGGGGATGTGGACAGAAGGGAACCTTACTGCATTGTTGGTGGGAGTGTAAACTTGTTTCACCACTTTGGAAAGTAGTATGGAAGTTCCTCAAAAGTCTCCACATAGAGCTCCCCTATGACCCAGCAATCCTACTTTTGAGCATTTACCCCAATGAACACAAACAAGACCATACTAAAGCTACCAGCACAACTAGGCTTATTGCAGCATTATTTACCATAGCTAAGATATGGAACCAACCCAGATGCCCCTCAGTAGATGAATGGATCAAGAAAACGTGGTATATATACACAATGGAATTCTATGCCTCCATCAGAAAGAATGGCTTTGCTCCATTTGTTAGGAAATGGAAAGACTTGGAAAAAATTATATTAAATGAAGTAAGCTAGACCCAAAGAAACATAGGTCCCATGGTTTCCTTTATTTTCAATAACTAGTATCTGTCTGAGACAAGCAGAAATGGTTAGATAAGTTGATGTTAAGCGAAATGAACCCCAAGATAAGGACTCAATTTTTTTTTCTTGCTTGCTATTGTGTCTAACATATTTATATGATATTTCTTTGTTGCTTTGTATGTCCCTCCCCCATTGTATAAGCCCTGTTTTCACTCTATTTGATGTTGGTATAATTTCTATAATGGAAGGAAAAAAATAAATTGTTTAAATAGGGATACAGGTGGACCCATTGCAACAATTTATAAGATATTATGTTGAAAAACGAAATTTACAACTTTGATGGGTCGGGGGGAGGAATTGGGAGGGCAGGGATGGTAAGGAGAAACAAAGGAGGAGGCAACAATGCTTGATAAGGAATATACTCATTACCTTGCCCATGTAATTGTAACCCCTGTGTAGGGCATTTTCACAATTAAAAACATAAATAAATAAATAAATATATGAATATATAAATTAATTGAGAAAAAACCCAAAAAGGTGGAAAAGATACCAAATTTCTATAGTTTGTCATGATCTAATTGTTTTGAAAAAATTTAAAAGCAGAAAGAAGCATTCACTTAAAAATCTGGCCAAAATGTACATTATAAAAATATTTTGTATGTATAAACTATTTTCTCTAATCAACTCCAAAGGGTGAAACTACCCATAGCTTAGGTTTGTGTAGTATATCTAGCTTTTTACTAAGATATGGCCCTTCAAATGCCCACTGATCTTCAAATTCTGTATTCAATATAAAGACAGGCCCTTCCTCAACACTGGTTCTCCTGTGGTCAGATCTATAGCATCTTGGATTTATTCTCTTGGGTAGTAAGGTATGCTTGTGTGGGTGTATGGGTTAGGTTAAACATGTATGAGATAACACTTTTGCCTCTATTCTCAACATGACTAGATTTTCCAAATAATGAATCAGACTTTTTGCATATCACCATTCTGAAGAAGCATATTGACTTCAATTCTTAAGTGGTGTAGCAATTATGCCTTTATGTCTAGAGATATATTAGAACTTTGGTCAAAGTTCTAACGTTTTTCTTTCTCTAATAGCCATCTAGATAGGATCCCATTGTAATCTTATCCAACCATGTCTAGAAGTATAAAATATCATTCACAGGGTGACTCACAAATCCATTGCTCAAAATTCCACTTTACAAGCACTTATGTATTAATTCTGTCTCTACACTAAGGCACTGTCTGAAGAACTTGTGAAGATTTGTTGTTAGGGGACATATGGAAATATAGGAAAAAAGCACTATGTTTAATTGTTTGTGGAGGAAAATTAGGACATTTGGGTTACATTTATATAATGTACCGTCCCTTAACATGTGTGCTTATCTTGAAATAGAGATTTTAGAAACATTGCATTTAATCAAAGAAATGTTTGAAGGTTATCACTAAAATAATGTAATTTTAATATGGTGTAAATTTCTGTGAATAGATTATATTTTAAAAATAACACTAATGAACAAAAAAAGAAAATAGATTTTCTGGCTAAATCAAGTGACTTTAGCATTTTCAATCCAAATATAATACCACAAAGTTATGTGATATTATAATGTGTATTGCAGGCTTAATTCATTTGAGATGTGTTAGAATAATAATATTAATGTAATAATTTTAATTTTTTTAAACTTCTAGACCAGAATAACAAAATACATTTCACTCTATATAAATCCATATTCTCTTTTTTGTAGTACTATGATTTAGATTTATTTTGTAAATTACTCTTGCTTAATTATTTTGATAACGTTTTTCAATATTATGTAAAGTACAAAAAATTACAAGAACTGTATAATACACTATGACTGAAAAATGATAAATGGGAATAAAATAACTAAACAGTTAAAGAGAATTGAATTAGTAATAAAACATCTCAACAAAGAAAAGTCTGAGATTACAAGACTTCATGACTAATTGTACCCAACATTGTGCTTTGTATGTATTAGTACTGAGGCTAGAGCTCAGGGAATGACCATGAGTTTTTGTGCTTATGCCTGTATTCTCAGCTGAGATCTGAAAACTGCAGTTAAAAACAGCCCAGGAAGAAAAGTCTGAGGCTTTTGTTTCTAATTAATCAGGAGACAGCTGGGATTGAAGGTGTGGCTCAAGGAGTAGAGTGCCAGCCTTTAATGTAATAGCTAAGAAACAGCACTCAATCCCTTAGTTCAAGACCAAATACTGCAATAATAAAATTAAACAAACATTCCTCATTATTTATTTTAAATTCTTTTGTTGTAAGTTAAATATTCCCAGAAGCCACATTTTAAAATATAGTATATTGGAGTCATTATTATATAGTTAACAGGCTGCAGGCTGCAAGTTGTTACAAAGGCCTATAGCATGCGAATACACATAACATAGCTAGGAAACATACTAAAGAGGAAAGAAATAACAAAAGTAATACCAACAAGCCAATTCAGCTCCAATGGAGAACTGAATTGGGACTCCATGATGATTGAGATGAGCCAGGAGACACTACACAGGACACCATCACGAAGACACAGGTGGCATGGAGTTCCTGGCCTAGGCTGGTCCAGGCCTAAATAGGTAGGCACAGGGGGCAAATACTCAGGAAAATCCCAGTCCCAGGCACTAGACTGACAGATTCAGCAACCTATCAGCCAAGTGCCTGCCCTGCCTCTAGGGGTCCAGTCACACTCATTAACTGGAAGGCACATGATGGGGCGGGGGGGGGCCTTTCCTTCCCCCAGCATAAGAAAAGATGCCAGACCCTACCATCTACCATGTGGCCAATATGGCGCCAGCCAGACTTGGCCTCCTTACTTCACTCCCAAAAATTATGTGTAGAAGGAAAAACTGCAGCACCATAAAGCCCTTAGAAAATACATTAACAGTTCACATCATGCTCAATGAAAATTGAAGTATTTTTTCCTAACATCAAGAAAAACATTTCTATTTTTATATGTATATATATAGTTTCATAGACTAATTTTTCACCTTATCAAATTATAATCTTTTGTAGACAGTTTGTCAAAATAAATGACAAATGAT